>NC_046168.1:70854207-70939207 GCF_011064425.1 Rattus rattus | reverse complement strand
TGGAGACACACAAGAGCCCTGGAGAAGACAGTTGGAAGGTTGAATCTGCACCGGGACTTTAGACAGGGAACTTGGCCTCTCCAGACCCCAACTACTTCAGCATTTCTGAGGCGCCCACCCAGAAAGGTTGTTCTCAGGGCAGGAGGCAGTCACCAAGCCCAAGACCAGGCACTGGCTTCACCCTAACTATTGTTAAGGAGGCTTAGACTGTTAACTTGATGGAGAATCAAGGACAAAGGGAATGATTTGTAAAAATAGCATAGATCTTGCATTTTCAATCTGAATGGAAAGAACCAGGAGAGGAGGGAACATCGAAGATTCTAGAGAGAGAGCTGTGGATGGAGCAGGGCCGCGGGGGAGGTGGGGGAAGGGACAGGATACACTGTAAAGCACATGAATAGTGACAGTGGGTACCACCCTTTACACCCACCACAGGCAAGTGGGCAGCAATTTCTGCCCACCATAGGGTCTAGGAAAGCATTAGGCCCTAGGGAGGAAACCTGGGTATCATGCTGGGGATGCAAAGCAGGAGGAGGGGTTTAGGTGGTGAAAAGGGACATAAGAGAATAAGCTTCCTCCCTCTAACCTGAGGTCACTTCAAAGGCTGTCCTATAGCCCCCAAGCCTTGGTCAGTCACCCCAGCTACTCCCAAGAGGTTCCCAGGCCCATACCGCCTCCATTGGTGTAGGCTCGGTAGGGAAACCGCCAGACATTTCCCAAGCCCACACAGTAGCCGATGCAGGACAGCAAGAAGTCCAGCTTGCCCGTCCAGTTGCCTCTGTCTGCTGCAAAGTCTACATCCAGGTCCACATCGCCCTGGTCACTGGGAGTCATCAGCAGGTCTGGGGTGACAGGCTGCCAGTAAGAGAGAGAAAAAGCAGAGAGGGAAGAGGGTGAGGCCAAACAGAACTGGGAACCCAGGTGGAGACCGTGGAATTGGACAAGGCTGAGTGGGAAATATCTCATCAGGTTCAGATGATCCAGTGATTTCACCTGAACTCAAGAGAGCCTAGCTTGCAGATCCTTAGAGATCAGTAGCTGGCTCAGGCCTTACGAAGCTGCCTGACTTCGTCTTGGCTAGCAGAAACAAGCCAAGGCTGACCCACTTTAATATCAGTGCCAGTGATGATGCTGTTTGTGGCAGTTACCATGTGTTAGTGATCACAGCAATAAACATTCTTCACCTGAGCAAACTACTCACCCACACTCCATTCCTAGCGTGAGGCTCCAGGAGGGGTTATGACCTGAGGCTTTTGACTGTTTGGCCAGGAGAACCAGGCCTGCCACCAGAACTCATGCTAACGGCTCAGTCTTCACCTACAGTGTGGAGCTCACCCAAGGGCAGGTGGCCAGACTGGAAGGTGTTCAGGACAAGAGGCTCCAAGGGGGACAGGGGGAAGAAGCCAGGGTAACCTTGGTACAGGAAGCAAAGGACTTCAGAGAATGTGGGCTCCCTGAGAAAGGGACTAGAAGTCTGTCTCGTAGCTCAGAGGACATAGTGGGGGCTGTGGGTTTTGCATAGCACTCAGGAAGAAGCCTCTTACACTTTGCTTCAGAAAGTCACCATCCAACTATCATTAATGCAGAGAAAAGTGCAGGAGAGAATGAGGCCAGTTGTCTTGGCTGACTCCTTCCATGATTCACTGTGGTCAGAGAGGTCCACTGGGTGATCTCCCTGTGGTTGGGACTGAGAGGTGGAGGTCAGCTCCTTTTGGCCGCAAAGAATGCAAGTTGGACTATTTACGAGTTACTCTGGTTTATTACCTGGAGGGAGCTCAGAGGCACTAGAACCACCTAAAATTCAGAGAGGAGCTCCCAGCAGGGAACCTAGGAATGGGTCAAAAGATGGCAGTCCACCTTGCCCACTTGCTTCTGATTCCTTAGTGCCTAGGGGAATGGAAATACAAGGTAGCCCAATCTGTAAATATCCAGCTACGGTCGGTGTGTATGCACCCGAGGAGAAAAGCCCCTCCCTCGGCTTTCTATCCAGATACACTTGTAGGAATTCGTGGGAACTAGGAGACATTCTGACTCATGGTTTATGCTAACACACCATGTGACAATAGCCTTCTAGGTCTCAGTTTCCCCATCAAGACAGGGTGGAGACTCGGTAGATCCGTATTTCCAGAAACATATCCTTGGAGATGCTCATAATACAGGCATTCTGTGGAAAAATTCTTTAGTCAAAAACTGGGTTAGTTAACACAATTTGTATGTCTTCACTTACAGGACTGGTCAGCTCATTTAATGGGCCAGGGCATTCCAAATAGGGACTAGAATGCACGGTTCCTAATTTCTGTTTGAGGAAAAGGGTCCCAAGGAGCCAGCATGCTCCTTCAGAGGTGTGAGCCTAGACAAAGTCAGGGAGCCCTCTGCTAGACGTCTTAGCCAGAGGCTCACAATGACTGAGGGCCATGTCAGAGCCTCCCCCAGAGACTCAGAGCCAAGCCACTGACCAGATGAGTTTCCATCCCAAAGTCTTTCCACCCAAAACAGATAGTGACTGAGGAAGCTTCACTGGGTACTGGCCACAAGAGTGTCACTAGGATCAAGATGAAAGGAGGGCTGGGGTGTGGCTCAGTGGTAGAGCATCTGTTCCACATGCACCAGGCCTGGCTTCCATCCCTGGCAGGAGATCAGGGTGAACAAAGTATCACACAGCTGGAGATGTCTGCTGCAGTGTTGGGCTGTGTTGAGCCAGGCTGGACAGTGGATCACAAGGCTACCCTGAAATTACAGTGCTGAGCTGACCGAGTGACAGTCGTGTGACCATGATGGCAATCTTATCTGTGGTTGGATAATGGTGACAGGATCAGCGTGATATGGCTGTGGGTGATGGTGATAGACAAAACGAAAAAAAGTACTTTAAAACGGAAATGGTCACTGGAGCAGTGGTTTTCTGCTGTAACCTAGGACATGCTGGTGGGAGGGTAAGCGACTCCCAGGCTTGGCTGAGCTCTTCCCTTCCCCCACCCCCTCCCTCCTCTCTATTCTCTTCCCCTAAGACTGCCTCTCTAGTTATGAGAACCAGCCTTTGGGGACCCTCAGGCTTCTACAGGAACTCTAAGAGGTAGTTGGTTGCAGCCAGCTGATGTGACCCCTGTCGCTACATTGCAAGGTAGGCCCGTCACTCTGAGACCCTCTGCCCCTTTCAGGCCAACTGATAGGAGGTCCCAGGAATGAGGCTCCTCTGATCCCCTCAGAGATGCTGCCCTTTCCACACTCACAGAGCAGTCCGATCTGTTTCCATGGCGACAAGAGTTCTAAGAGCAGGAGGCTGCCAACTGGTCCTCCCCCAATCAGAAGGAAGCTTGCTCCTGTACCGGGGCCAGGGAATGGGGGTCCCCCAAAGATAAGCCAATCAGGAAACTACATGGAGCCCTAGCCCCACCATCAGGTGAATCCCAGGAGGCTGACACAATGAGGATGGGGGCTGGTGCAGAAGCAGCAGACAGAAGGCAAATAAATGGGGCAGGGCCAGAACCTATCTGGCTTGCTCTCCATGTCCACCTGTTTGGGAGCTCCCACTCCCCACTCTGGGTCATGCAGAAACACACTTCTGAGCATGCACCTGCACCCTCTCTTTTAGGGACCAATAGATACAGGTCCCCAACCCTCAGGCATCGAGAGAAAGGGGGATTAGGAGAGAGTGCCCTGCCAAGCCCGGAAATATCTTCTACCTTCATGGAAAGACAAAAGGCATCCAGGATTCTCACTTCCCTGCAGGAAACGAGAGCTCCAGAGAGAAGAGGGAGGGGCCCAAGGTCAAATGGCAATCCAAGGTCAGAGCATCTACTAAGGCAAGATCCAGCCACACGACGCTTCTGCTGACCCAGCCTGGTCTTGCTCACAGAGGCCCCCTGCTTCTCTCTGAGACATTGGGAGGGTGGGTTGTCAGTACTGCTCTGCTTGTTCTAGGTAGCTTCTACTTCCAGGTAAGTGAGGAAGCTCTCCTGTGCTCAGTTGCACTGTCTATAAAATGGGGCTAGTGTGGTCTAATGGATGGCGGAAGGAGCAGAGGCTGGAGAAGCTTCTCTGGGGGCACTCAGCAAGAGCTTCCTACCTCGTGGCTGTTTCTATCATGTGTGGCTGTGACAGAGAAGGTCACAGGGCTCTTGGAAGGGAGAGCAAAAGAGAGAGAGAGAGAGAGAGAGAGAGAGAGAGAGAGAGAGAGAGAGAGAGAACCCTGGGGAAACTAGGGACAAGACCAAATAGGATTCAAGAGACCACAAACAGCTTCAAGAAATGACTCCTGGCAGCCAATAGAAAAGAGCCCAGTGTTTCCAGGTCTGCGAGCGTAAGGTTGAGAGCGAGGGTAAGGTCAGAAAGCTTGAATGAAGGTGTGCTCGTGTGTGTGTGTGTGTGTGTGTGTGTGTGTGTGTGTGTGTGTGTGTGTGTGTGTGTGTGTGTGATGTGATACCAGCAACCAACCCCTATGTAGTCTTCTCGTGTGTACCTGCCCCTTCCAGTTCATAGCATCTCTAAATCGCACACGGCCCAGTGGGGGAGGGGTTCTTATCTCCATACTGGAGATGGATGGTTGGAGAGTGGACTTGACCAGTCACCGCCAAGTGGAAGCTTCAGAAACAGTACTCAGGAGTTCTCTTTCCTTGTCTGGGGCTGGGACTTTAAAGCTTGTCGCCAGAAAACTTACCTCAGTACATCCCCTCCCCCACAAATAACTGGGAGGTCCAGCATGGCCAGGTGGGGAGATAGAGGTCTGGCTAACATCTCTGCTGCTATCCGACCTCCCATTCTTAGGTTCCCGGACCCCACCCTTGCCTCCCTTCAATCTGATTGCGGACTGTCTGGGGACTCTGCGGGGGAGGGGGCTTCTCAGCAGGAAAGGGGGGGTGCGGTGAAAAGGGCCAAGGGAGACACCGCAGGGGCCCCAGCCGGCAGGGGTCGAATCCTTAGGACTGAAATGGGTCCGCTGGAGGCTGGCAAAGGCCCTATTGGTAAAGAGTGCCCAGGTGAAGCCAGGGCGAGATTCCAGCCCCAGGAGAGCCCAACTCAGTGTTGACATTCAGCTTTTAACGCCCCCACCCTAAGTCAGGCCCTGATAGAACAGATGGAGTACCGGGAGAGGGGTATTTGACCCCTGCCACCCACCTGCACCTCCTGGAGCTACAGACACCTGTTTGCAGGCCAGTGCACAGTGAACCCAGACCCTAACACTACACCCCGAGCCACCAGGAGAGATCGTGACCCCGCCCCTCCCTGTATTGCAGTTTGGGAGGTTCTCTAGCCCAGAGCAGTTGGGGGCATCCCTCTGGCCGGTCGATCCTCCCAGCCTCCCTCAGGTGCGCTCCGCCCTCCTGCCCTACCTTGCGGAGGTGAGCTTCCTGGAGCTTCTTCATCTTGGAGAGCTGGCACCGGTGCTTGCAAGAACGCAGTCAGCCAGCCAAGCGGGCGCCGAGCACTGGTCCTATCTCTGCGCCTTTGCCCCCACGGCTCCCGCGCACGGGTTGGGGAGGGCGCAGGCGCTGCCGTGGGGCCGCTGCGGGCGTGGGGTGCTGCGAATGCCCTGCCTCTCCCTGCGCAGCGCCCAAGGCTGAGGAGACACCCAGACAGATCCGATGACGGACAGACGGTTGCAGGGGGATGGGCGCGCCCCCGCACGCAGAGCTGCGGATTGGAGCGGCCCAAGCGGGTGGGGAGGGGGTGCGTGACAGAAACCATCGGCCGCAGCTACGGTGACCTTGGGCAAGTGACTCCCATCTCTGGGCCTCCCTTTCATTAGTTGGGCGAGGAGAGAGGCAGGCAGAGTGCTCCTGTCCATTGAAATTCCTGTGTGGGGTTCCAGCACCGAATGGCATCGTTTTTTTTGTTGATGACCTTAAGTTTCCTGCAGGGCAACCTCAGCCCCTTATGTCACTTTACGGGGGGTGGGGGGGGTAAGAAATTCAGCAAGGCCAAACATGGAAAACAGCCAGCATGGAGCTGCCACACAGTAGGCACACAACTAAGGTTTAGCTTGCTCACTCTCCACCAGCCAATGGCCCAGTCAATCCGTGCTTATCCAATATCCTTAAAACGGTCCTGCCACATCTTGTTTTCTCAACCCAGAGAGGCGGTTGTTAAGTCCTTCAGTTTCAAGGATGAGGAAACGAAATAAATGATAGGGAAGGTAGTTACTCACTCAAGGCTACGTACACAGTTAGCATGTGACACCAGGGACAGAGGCAGTCCTAGTAGACTTCCCATATAGACATAGCAGTCCTCAGCACGACTCCTTTTCTTGGGATGAAAGTGCAGTTGGGAGGTTTGGGGGAGGAGAAGGGACAGGCAGGACTTACCATGTTGTGGTGGCTTGTGGTGTAACATTAAAGCAGGTTCCTGCCTATCGGCACTATGGCCTGGGGGCCACCCATTTTATCTGTGATCAGGAACACCAACCAGCAGATGTCTGGCTAAGCTCTCAGAGGACAGCATGACCATTCTTTGGGCCTTCTCCTATATGGGAAAGTGATAACTGGAGTGGCCGGGCAATCAGTGAGCTGGTTTGCTGGGATGAACCGCCCTTGGAAGCCAGGTATGGAAAAACCCATGCCCCCTTTAGACATTCACCATCCAAATTTGGGAGATGCCAGGGTAGTTTGCTCTGACCTTTGGGGTTTGAGAAGAGGGCTGAATTCCAGGGTTCCAGAGCTCCTGAGCTGGGGGTGGGGGGCATGTCTCTCCTCCCCAGCCTCTGAGATACTGCTAGCCAACCAAGGCTTCCCTGACTTAGGAGGAAGGAGCATCTTTTCTGTTGCTTCTGTCCCTAGGAACCCCAGGTGGCCAAGATGGGTCACACGTACTCCCTGAGTCCTGTTGATAGTGACGGATGCTCATGTCTAATATCCAATGATTAATTCTTCCCAACAGCTCCAGAAAAGCGGGTACGTATAGACTACATTTTATACATGAAGAAACTTTTTCAGAGGAATGATACCCCTGTGCCCAAGACCTCAGAGAATTTCTGAGCTTTAGGAATACGTCTGGAGAGGAACAGAGGCTTGGAGGCTAGGAAGGAGGCTTGCACAGGTCCCATTCTCCAGTTTGCTTTCCCTTCCCTCTTCCTCTACCCTTCCCCTGACACTGGAAGCTGTCAGGCCTTTGGGAGGTCCAGAGAACCTTGAGAACAGGGGTTAGGGTGAAGCAGCTGGCTCCAGATCTCAGAAAAAATGGCCTCTTTCTGGCCCCTGCACAGCGACAGCTGCTTGGGAGTTAGGGGTAAGATGGAAACTTAGCCTTCCTCGAGCAAGTATATTGTGTGATGTCCACTGAGCTTAGGTGACAGTCAGAGGGTATGGTGTGCGGGTGGACTGAATCTATACTTCCCAGATGGGGAAACTGAGGCCCAGAGAGGGCAGGACTTGCAAAAATCACTCAGGGTGGGGCAGAGCCACACATGGAATATAGGACAGGAGCCTACCCAGGTTATACTTCCTGCCTCTCTCTCACCATCTCCCAGTCACCAGCCTCGGGTGGGGAAAAAAAAAAAAAAAAGCAAAACACTAAGATTTTGTGGCAGAAAATGACGTCAGTCATTCTATCCCCTGAAGCCCCAGGTTTGCAATGATGTAATAACCAAGGGTTCACTGACCAGGCAGCATGCCTATTTCCTGTCCTCCACTGGGAGGGGGAAGGGTCGTGGTAGCTGCCACTCTTAAATGCTCCTCTCTCCCCGCCCCCACCCCTCCCCTTCCTTCTCTCAGCATGTCTCCCGGTCTCACCACACGCCAGAAGTAAAATGGAATGTGTGCTGATTTAAGGAGAGTGTTAGATGAAAATGTGCTTCCTTTATTATATAGGGAGATATTTTTAAAGGCATATAAATAAACATTTTTAATTTGCTTAAACGTTCAGATTTTTGTCACCGTAGAGCATGTGTTTTGTTACACGAGGAGTGGTGACTGTGGGAAACGAGGCTCCAGACTGCCGGTCCATCTGGTGCAGCGGGAAGGACGCTCTTCTCGAGCAACCCCACAGGCCAGAATCACCCGCCAGGGTCACTTTGGTGGGCTGCCAGCCTGTGTCTCACTGGCCCCAGGGCCACGCTGCTTTTCTCAGAGACTGAAGACCTCCCTCAAGTTTCTGCTCTCGCACGTGTGTAATCTCTCAGCTGATGGAGCCTACCTCTTCCACGGCACTGGGCTTCCAACATGGAGTCTCTCTAGAGCATTCCTGGGCTGCTGCTAGTGGCTTCTTAATTCTTCCATGGGATGAGAGTTCTCAATGGGGAGCTAGGGTTTGGTGGATCCAAGGGAACTAAACACAAAATAGTTGTGGCAAATGTTCTCATTTGCTCGTGCCCAGCTTTGTGCCTTGGACGGCCAGTCCGAGCCAGGTCTACTGTGGAGCCTAGGTTCCCAGCAGCAGCTTGGGACTGCCACCCAGCAGAGGGACATGTACAGCTCCCCTGTACAAAACAGCATCTGCTGTCCCCAGAGGGTAGACAGGTGGAGAGCTCCATCTTTAGGGTAGTTGCAGGGCCTGATGCGACCTGAAGAGGTCTCTTTCCTTAGTTACTGCTATACTGGGACCTCTTCTGGAACTCCTCCTCCTCTTCTTCTTCCACTTCCTCCTCCTCCCCCTCTTCCTCCTTCTCCTCCTCCTCCTCTTCCTCCTCCTCCTCCTCCTCCTCCACTTCTTCTACCTCCTCCCCCTCTTCCTCCTCTTCTGCCTTCTTCCTTCCTCTTCTTCCTTCCTCCTCATCCTTCTTTCTTCCTTCCTCCTTTTCTTCCTTCTTCTTCCTTTTCTTCTTTCTTCCTTCCTTCCTCCTCCCCTTCCTTCCTTCTTTTCTTCTTCCTCCTTCCTCCTCCACCTCCTCCTTCCTCCTCCTCCTCCTCCTCCTCCTCCTCCTCCTCCTCCTCCTCCTCCTCCTCCTCCTCCTCCTCCTCCCCGGACAAGATGTCAGTATCCCAGGCTGGCCTTGAACTTACTTTGTGACCAAGAATGACCTTGGGTTTTTTATCTTCCTGCTTCTGCTGTTTTAAGTGTCAGGAATACAGGGCTTGTGCTCCCATACCCAGTTTTTCAGTCCTGGAGACTGAACTGAAAGGGGTTCATGCATCTCTACCAACTTCATGCATGTGTCCCCAGCCCCTCCAGTGGAATGCTTTTAGGTGGCAGGAGGATCATAGCATGCTCAGAGAGAGATATAGGCAACTTCTCTTCCACATGGAGTTGGAAAGCTAAGGGACAAGTGACCCACAGCCAACCTCCTGAGCTCCCTGTGGGTGACTGCTGGGCAGAGGTCTTCTGGAGCCAGGGCTTCGTCTCATGCCATTAACTGTCCTCCTGTGGTGGTTACAACTGCAGCTAGACATGTAAGCATCTCAAGTGGGGTGCAAAGCATGGGTTGGACTTGCGCTCCTCAGTCCCAAGAATAGCTACCATAGTTCCCCTTGACAGACCGGGAGAGGCTAAGCACCTTAGTTAGCTTCCAGGTCTCATAACTTATTGGCTGTCCCACTTAACTCCAAAACCTGAGGCTTCACTCAGTCGTGGAGACAGTATGGCCCCCCAGCCCCAAGCTTCCAGAACTCCCTTGTGTATGCGGTGCTCACAGGTACTGGTGTGAGTTTCCTGGGGGACAGACAGAACATTAGCTCAAACCTGTGATCCCAGCATTCCAGGGGCTAAACTAGGAGGATCACCGTGTATTCGAGGCTACATGGTTTAATTTCAGGTCAGTCTGGCCAGTGGAAGGGCTCGACAGGTAAAAAAGAACATTTGCTGCATAAATTCCATTTATACCAAAACGACTGTACCAGGGCAGAAACTGGAGGCCCAGAGACGGGAAGTATCTACCCTAGGGGTCCGCAGATCAGAAAGCTAAACTCATTGCCAGCCACCAGCCTCTCTCTACTCCAGTCTTGTGGTGCCAACCACCTGGCTCCCTAGGCTCAGATGTAAACTGCTACAGAGGGGCCCTGCCTGTCTCCTCAGTGGATGAGGAGGAGAGGAGGCTGGGGCTGGGAAACACCTGCTATCCCCAGCCAGGAGCAAAGGGCAAAGGCTGGCAGGCTGCGTATGGTTTTTATGACCCAGCCACCTCCCAGAACAGTAAACAGAGGGGCAAGCGGCTGGCACCAGAGCCCTGTGGGCAAAGAAGGTCCTAGGTAGCTGACTTCTGCCCACCTCTGGGGGAAAAGTCAAGGAGAGTACCCGCCCCTCAGAAGCTTAGAAAGTGCTTTAAGTTCCCATTGCTTCTGTCCCTTCTTCCCTTCTGGACCTGACCAGCACAAACAGGTCCTGGTTCAAGTGCTGCCTCTTCCAGGAAGCCTTCTAGGTCTCCTGATGAGCAGGGAGTGTGCTCTGCTCTCTCTCTCCACAGACGCAGTTTCCTGCCATGTTCAGAACAAAGTTCTGTGCCTTTTTGTTTTATGCGAACACCGCTATGCATGTGTTCCCCCTGGCCAGGCACTTTTGGGGGGCAAGGACTGTACTCTTCCCAGGCGTAACCACGCCTGGCACACAATGCCGTGTGAACGACAACGCCGAAGGAGCAGCCTGAGCGAAAGCTTGCCGGATCAGAAGGCGGACAGGTGAGCGCTGGAGCTGCCGCTCACACAAAGAGCTGTCTCTTCAGCCCCAGACCTGTCTTGGCAGGGTCCTGTTTGATCTGCCTGGTTTTAAAGGTGACCTCGTTGGGGGAAACCACAGAAGGAAGAAGAGACACACAATCACGAGAAAGGACGTCAGTGATTAAACTTTTTTTTAAAAAAATTCCTTTAATGCTATGTCTGATTTTCATAAATTGTTTAAAAGGGGGGAAAAAAATCTTATTCCTGAAGCTGCATCCAAGAGATTCCACTCTACTTAACCCCTGTACAGGTGTGAGTTCTCCATGGTCTGGGGGCTCCCGAGGTGTGATGGTGGCCTGTGGGAAGGTGGGCGTGAACGGGAAGGTTGACTCATAGAGTCTTCCCAGAGAGGCTTCCTCCTTTCCATCCACAGGCCTCCCTGGAGTGCTAAGGAGGGGGCAAGAGCATGGCCAATCACCCAGCCTCCACCTCGTGCCCAGACTTGATGGCTTTGTGGCTACCTCCAGGCTGGGGAGAACCAGAGCAGGGGATGACAGGGCTGGCAAAGTTGAGGCTGGAAGAGGGGACAGGTGGGACAGATATCTTCCTTGTGCTTCATGCGGGAGTCTAGTCTCCTGTGTACCACCCTCTCTCAGTGCTGACTCCTCCCCAGGCCAGTCTGGCCCATGCACCAGCCTCCCACCTCACTCTGGAACCCTTGGAGGAGACGGTGGAGCCTCAACCTTGTCTTGGCAGCTCATTGAGCCCTCTGAGTCTTGCAACATCTCCAGGTGATTGAGACTTCTCACTGGGCCTCCCCATGACCCTGTGGCCTAGGACACAAGCGCTTGCCCAACAGGCTCATCACACGACCCAGCCAACGGAAGGCAGGGAGTGAGTGGGCAAGCTACTTGGTCCTAGGTAGGCAGTTTGTCCACAGTGACCCCAAAGGTCAGCAGCAGGGCTGGAACTCAGGCTCCCTGGGCCCCAGCATAGCCAGGTGTCCAACATTCAAGTCCCTAGATCCCTGGACCCCAGGCTGGAGGGGGCTAGGGTAAAAACTCCTCCTTGACCGGCACTGGGGAGGGGGTGCCCAGAAGACCAGCATTGGTGGGGCATAGACTCCCCAGGGGTGGCCCCGATGGTGTGGGGGTGCCATCCAGGGGCAGGGGCAACTGTGTGGGAGGCATGGGCTGCTGCTGTTGCTGCTGCTGCTGCTGCTGCTGCTGTTTCTTCTTGTTTACTTTACGCTCCTTGGCCCGACGGTTCTGGAACCAGATCTTTACCTGTGGGATTGCAGAGAATTTATGCTGCAGATTTTAGGAAGGAGCTGGGCTGGGAGAGGTGGTCTTCATGATCCACTTTCTGCTCCTGTCACCACTAAAACACATTCTCCCTGTGCTCTAGACACCCTTCTCTGAAACCTCCTCCAGGGCCCCAGTCCTCCAGAGCCCCCATGTTCTGTGACTGCCCATCCTCTGGGTTTGAATAGCATTGATCACCAGCCACTGTAGCCTGTGTGTGTGTGTGTGTGTGTGTGTGTGTGTGTGTGTGTGTGTGTGTGTGTGTGTGCATGTGTGTGCACACACATACATATGTCTGTTTGTGTGTATGGAGTAATGTTGGGTTTAGTTGGTGGTATGGCAGTGGTTCAGTGTGTGGTTTTGTGCCAGTAGTCTGGAGACTACCTTTTTATTTTTTTTTTGTGGGCTCTGTCCGTGCATGGCAACCTGAAAGCCCAACGACTTGAGCTGAGTTGGAGGGCCCACATACCTGCCGCTCTGTGAGACCCAAGTTAGCAGCCAGCTCTGACTTGCGCCGAATGGTGATGTACCGGCTGTAGTGAAACTCCTTTTCCAGCTCTAGACGTTGGTGGTCTGTATAGACCACGCGGTACTTGTCCTTGGTCCGAGTCTTACCTGAGGAGCAGAAGGTCAATGAGGGAAGGTGAGTGTAGTGGATGCTCCAGGAGGACCAGGAAACCTCTGGCAGGAAGCTGATGACAAGGTTGTGGTCTGAAGCCAGCTATGTCAGCTGTGAAAAGTGAGGCGTCAGGAGATTCCCTGACTGTTCACTCGGAGGGCCTCAGAGCTGTGTGGTAACAAACTTTCCAGATGGGTTTTGACTCAGGGGTCCCCAGACCATAAGCCTGAGCATAAGTCACAAAGGGGACACCTGACTGGCCAGGAGACACCTGGCTAGTTAGAGGACACCTGGCTGGTGAGGGGACACCTGGCTGGTGAGGGGACACCTAGCTGGTAAGGGTAGACTAAGGGTAAAGGGGATTCCCAGATGCTCCTCCCTCCTGTGCAAGAAAGATCCAATGGTGAGGGAAAACAGGATTTGGAAGTACCTTGTGATTAGGGGCTTCCCAGTTCTACTGAATGCTAGCCCAAAGTAAGACTGAAAGGCCTAGAGCTGCTGGTAGATGCTAGGGTCTGCAAGGTGCCCAGAAGGAACACTCAAAATGCCACGCCCTACTCTAGGGTTGCATCGGGAGCCCTAGGGCTGATCTAGCGGAGCTGTCCATACGCCCCCTATGTTCCGTGTGCAGTGACTCAGCTCATTCCACTGGACAAACCAAGTTCCTGTCTCAAGCTACACACTGTGGTGGGCAGGGAACAAAATGAAAAGTCCTTGCTTGGATGCTAGGGGGAGAGGACAGACAACAAGAAAATAAAAAGGGAAAGCATTTGCTTTGTTCGCTGGCAATTAGTTTGAGGAAAAGAAGGAAGATGGGGAGCCTACAAAGTTGGCAGTGGGAATTTCAGAGTCAGGTGGGTTCTAGCTACTTGGCTGGGTCACTTGAATCTAACAATTCAAAACCAGGGCAGCACAGGTAACATAGTGGAACTCGAGCTTCAAAAACTCACAAAACGAAAATCCAACACAGTGGTTTGAAGCCTAACTGAGAGAGAGCGAGAGAGCAAGAGAGAGAGAAAGAAGAGAAAGAGAGGGAGAGGGAGAGAGAAGAGAGAGGGTGGGGAGGGGGAGAAAGAGGGAGGGAGGGGAGGAGGGGGGGAGGAGAGAGAGAGAGAGAGAGAGAGAGAGAGAGAGAGAGAGAGAGAGAGAGAGAGAGAACAGGCAGATTCCCAGAGAAATAGGATCTGGCGAAGTGAACATGGAGGGCAAAGGCCCTGAGGTAAGAATATGAGTGAGGAGGAAGCTGGTGGTACAGGGGAACAAAGAGGAAGGGGGGTGGGGACAGATGTCAAGGGAAGGGCCTTGGTTTTTCCTCTGTCTGGAATGGGAGAGCCGTTGCAGGGCTCTGAGCAGAGGAGACGTGTGTCTGCTGCAGGCTTTCATGTTTCTCCGGCAGCTGTGTGGAGAGTGGGGGCAGGGGCTGCCATGTCTCAGGACAAGAGGGTGGTGACTTGGCTTTTAGATGGTGCTGCTTGGGCCAGGAGCTGGACTTAGGACCATCTGAGGTTATTAACATCAGGGTTGTCTTTGGAACTGAGCTTAGGAGGCTGTCTGGGGCAAGGATCACGGTATGGGGCCTGGGTGAGCCCCAGCTTTCCCTGGAAGAAGTTAAACACATGGCTAAACTAGGTGCTTGCTGACAGCAGGCATGCTCACACACTAGGGAACCCCTCCTGCCAAGCGCCCACCAACAGCCTGGCTTTGGCCTCCCTGCTCTGTACCCTGGCTCTCCCCCACCCTACCCATGCCCCTGCACTAAAGACCTGCATTGGGTCCACCTCCATCCCACACAGCCTGGCAGGAAAGACCTAGGCTCTTCTCCAGCCAAGTGGTTCTGTGGGGAATGGGAGACAGCAGCTGTTCCTAGGCATCTCCCTGGGCTTCTGCCAGAGCAGCAAAACCACACTGGCCATTTCCATATGCACCAGGCTCCCAGTACCGCCTGACGGCAGAGACAGCTCAGGACAGCCTGCAGTTCCGTGCCAGGCCTGCTTAGAGGAGGGGCTGAGGGAGAGGTTGCTGAGGTGCTGGCTCCGAGCACGGCTCCTCCTTGACCTAGAAAAGTCAATCTTGCTTCAGAAACAGCTCTCCCTGAGGCTACTACCACCACAGCCTAGCTGGGCTCTGAACCCATAGCCCACTGGGATCACTGGCTAGGCCAGGAGCCCTGGGATTTCAGTCCCTTGCCATCTTAGAGATGATGAGACCATGTTTTAAGGTGGCCATGCGGCTGCTGGAGTTCTAAATAAGAGGTCTGTGAGTTCTTCCAGGCATGTCCAATTGTGCATCACAAGTGTTCTGTGGTAACTATAAATGTGGTCCCACACATCTTCAGACTACTTAATTTATTCTATGTACTCTATAATTCTTACTTCATGTCAAAAGGTGATTTGGTCCTCAGCTCCAGAAAAAAAAAAAAAGATAAAATAATGTTGAAAGGTTAAGCACTTCCAACCTCCCTGCAGTCAAGGTCACCCTCTAGTCTAGAGCTCTCTCGACTACCTCCAAAACACAACTCCAACCTCACCCTAGTTAAGTACCACTGAGCTACCCAGCACCCTAAGTGTAGCAATAGAAGCTTACAGAACAGACCACACCTCTATGTCCATTCCCTGGAATGGAGGGTCAGACCACGGCAAGGGCAGACTGTAAAACCTGGTTTGGACTGTGGTTGATGGGCTTGGGCTAGAACTTTCAAAAGCCAGGAAGACTCCCAGCTGTCTCCAAGAGAAGCGAGGCAGCAGATGGAGCTCTGTTTGCGAGAGCCCAGGTTCGGTCATGAAAGCAGCTGTTCTCTTAGTACCTATCTTCATGGCCCCGTCTCTGTGTCTGTCTCTGTCACCCTGGTGTCTCTGGCTCCTGGTGGTAAGTACAAGGGACCCACAACGGTCATTCACAGCTGGGAGCCAGGACACAGAAAACTGTTCTCACATGTGCTGAGAGTAGGGTAACCTGATCTCCATCTGCTTCCCACAACAGAGAGAATGGTAACTAGACAATACAGGCTGTTGGCTGCATTTCAGTACCTCTGTCCCCACGAGGGTCAGTGGAGCCCTTGTATAGGCTTAGAGAGGGGTTGATAGGAATAGGAACCTATTGGCAAACGTCTATGTAGTCCAGCTGCTTAAAGAATATTGATGGGAGGGCGGGTGGTAAGCAGGGGTTGGATAGGGGAGGAACACCCTTATGGGGGAGGGGGATAGGGGGCTTACAGACAGGAAACCAGGAAAGGGATAACATTTGAAATGTAAATAAAAAAATATATCCAATAAAAAAAAAAGGGAATATAGATTGATTCTAAGAGAACAGCCTGGCAACGAACAAAACATTTGATTCCCTATATGGCCCAGGAACAAGGGCCTCACACCTATCCGTTGAGGGTGAGCACTAACTGGAGAACCCTCCCAGGACCCGACTAACCACTATGTAGTCTGGCTTTGCATGCACAGAGCTTTTGGCCACGAGCTCTACTTCTAGGACATAACCTCACCTAGAACTGCCCACAGCAGAGAATGTTACTACTAGCATAAGACTAAAAACAAGGTCCACGAGTAGAGAGCAGCTGAGCTAAGACACGGAAGACCAATGGAGAGGAGCACTAAGCAACAGTTAAGACGTGTGTACGAGGGAGCAAGATGCAGGAGGCCGTGAGAGAAGCCTGCTCTCACGCTGGGGAAATGGCTCTGTTCAGGAAATGCTTGCCACAAGAGCGTGAGGACCTGGGTGTAGATCCTACGAAGCCAGCCGCGGTGGCTCCCTCGCCTGTGGTCCCAGTTCTGCCGGTGTAGGGTAGAGGTAAGTAAATCCCTAGGGCTCATTGGCTGGCCAGTCTAGCTGAAATGCTGAGCTGTGGGTCAGTGAGAAACCCTGCCTCAAAAAACAAGTTGAAGAGCAATAAACAGAGATACTCCGAGTTATTTTCTGGTCTCCACAAGCCGAGGTACAGGTGAACACATCTGTTTATGAGCATAACACACTCATATACACACACGAAAATTCACAATCTTTTAAAAAACCTAAAAAGTGGGCCCAGTGGTTAAGAGCACTGACTGCTCTTCCAGAGGTCCTGAGTTCAATTCCCAACAACCACATGGTGGCTCACAACCATCTGTAATAGGATCTGATGCTGTCTTCTGGTGTGTCTGAAGACAGATACAATGTACTTATATATAATAAATAAATCTTTAAAAAAACTTCAAAAGTACGTCATAATTCTGGGCAGTGGTGGCAACACACCGTTAATCCCAGCACTCTGGAGGCAGAGGCAAGTAGGTGGACCTCTGAGTTTGAGGCCAGCCTGGTCTACAGAAGGAGTTCCAGGACAAACAGGGCTACATAGAGAAAACTTGTCTCAAAAAAAAGGTAGATGTGTATAATTTTTTGGTTAGTTTTTGTTTTCCTGAAGATATATACAATACAAGAAGCCAACAACAGGAGTTGCCTCCTCTGGGAAGGCAGGCGAAGGCAGAAAGCAGGGGGTGTTGGACTTTAGAGGGTTTCAGTGTTCATTGTGCAAATGTTCAATGCATTATTTGTATATGTTGTGTGTGTGTACATGTGAATGTGCATGCGATTGTACATGCACATTCCTATGTGCACGTATGTTTCACTGAGACCAACTCCAGGGCCTGATCATGATAGACAAGCATCCTACCACAAGGATAATATCACTTGGGCCTTTTTATACTTTTTAAACTTTGAGACAGAGTTGCCCAGGCAAACCCTGAATTCACTTTGTAGCCCAGGCAATTCTTGAATTTGAAAACTTCCTGCCTTGACCTCTTGTGGGTAGGGTGACAGATGTGCACCACCGGGCCTGGACTTAATTAATTTTGTAGGCTGGCCCTGGACTCACTCTACAGTGAGGATGGTTTTAGGCTCCTGATCTTCCTGTCTCACTTCCCAGTACTAAGATTACAGGTGTATACTACAACACCGGCTTATGCTGAGAATTGAACCCAGGGCTTTGTGCATGCTAAGATACCATTTATTAAGCTAGATTCCCAGCCCTGAACTCTTGTTTGTAAATAGATTTTACTTATCCTTTTAAACTTCATACATATATACAATGGACTTTGATTATATCTACCCCTGTGCCCTCCTCCAGCTCCCCTAAGATCTCCTTCCCACCTACATCTGCCCCCTCCCTCTCTTCTTCCTCTTCCTTCTCCTCTAACCCAGAGTCCACTTAGTGCTGTTTGCATGTGTGTGGGTGTGTGTTCACCTACTGGGGCATGGGCAACCTATAGTGGCCACACCAAAGAAGAATGGCTCTCCTTTTCTCAGTGGCCATCAGCTGCCAACAGTTCCTCAGCCAGACGTGGGGCCTTGTGAGCCCCTCCTCATCCTTGGAAACTCTTTGCAGTGACAGTCAGGAGCCCTGAGTTCTGAAGCTCTGGACAGGGCTCAAGCCTGTATCCTCCCCGATAACCATTTGTGAGCACCTGAGTCCCCTCTGGAACCCAGAGAGGAAGGGCAAGGTGGCACATGAGAGGGACAGAGCAGGGAGGAGGCCAGGGTGAATGATTTACAGGTTCCGGGGACACTGGGGGGAAGTCCAGGCTCCTGTAACAGGTGTCTGATGAGGGGCCGGCCACTCCCAGGCTCAGCATGAGTAACTCGTAGGCAAGATGCCAGTGAGAACTGGTAAGGGGAGAGAAGGTGGAGACCTTCAGGGATGAGCACAGTACCAGAGCTCACTCACCTAAACGGAAGGCTTACCCTCTGCTCTGGTTGTCATAGGCAGAAGGTCTCATCCCCGTAGGACAGGCTGCTTTGAGAGGCGTGAATGCATCTCCACATGTCTAAAGCATGTTCAGTTTGAGGTCTAGAGAAGCCACCAGCAGAGCTGTCAGTGCCTGTCCTTTAGCCTCAGTCCTCCTAGTGAGCTGTCCTGAGAGTCCCGGCCCCCAGATTTGGAGTGAGTAGAGCTGACACTGGCTCCTGGGGTTTGGTACTTGACCGGCTCTCCAAGTGTCTCTGGTATGTGCTCGTTCGAACAAGCACACCTCTATGGATGTCCATGCCAGGGTGGCCCATCTCTGGGCCCCATTTTCTGAGTCTGTAATGTGAAGATAACCATTAAGGACAATCATGGTGGCCACGGGCCAAACACTTGTGTGTGTGTGCCTCAACACCTTGGCTTTTTGTTTTGTTTGTTTGCTTAGGTTTCTTGTTTTGTTGTTGTTTGAGACAGCGTTTCTTCATGTAACAGCCCTGGCTGTCCTGGAACTTGCTTTGTAGACCAGGCTGACCTCAAACTCACAAGAGATTCACCTGCCTCTGTCTCCCCAGTGCTGGGGTTAAAGGCCTGTACCACCACGCCAGCTATGTATCCAGTTTTTGACATAAAACATACAAGTAAACAAAAGCAATGGGATTTAACTCCCGGTCTAGGGATGTGGAGACGGTTCAGGAAAGTTGTTTACTGCCAAGCCTGATGTCCTGAATTCCATCCCTGGGACCCTCAAGGCCCAAACAAACGTAGTTAGACATGTTTTAAAAGCTAGCTCTATTTGTTCTTGGAAACACAGGAGAACCCATTACACAGAGAATGGTTTTCCACAATCCTCTCCAGCCTTGGGATGTACAAGGCTGTACCTTGGATGAGGAGGGCTCCCTGTGCAATACCTGGCATACAGCAGGTACACAGAGAGGGAGATAGGGTTCATTCTTTCCCGATGGTGATGGGGTGACCCCTGTACGATGGCCAGGAAGTGGGGCTGTGTCCTACTGGGATGCTGCATTTGTAAGGTTCCTTCCAACTTGGAAGCAGGAGGCTCCCAGTGTTTGTTGATTCTTAGATCGTGTTTGTTATTACTGCTGAAAGAATTCTAAGGCTGATCTCCCAGTCTGAGAGCCTAGACAACAGGCCTGCCCAGCTGGAAGACAGGATAGTGTTGCTGCAGCCTGTACTGTGGACCTTATCCAGCCCCGGGCAGACAAGGAGAGCCTGGCCTCTGCTCCAAGACAGACTGACTCCCAGAAAACCAAATGGTCTCTAGGTCAACACTCCTGGGTTTGTTGCTCCAAGTGTTAACTAACTCTTGACTATCAGGCTATGGGCCTCAACCCCAGACCCTCTGTGACCTCTCACTGGGTGGGCCACCTCCTGTGGCTGTACATTAAGATGACACTCCCACCAGGCATGTACAAACACACACACACACACACACACACACACACACACACACACACACACACGTTTGGGGGTTTGTTAAAAATACTTATTTCTAAGTTCTACCATTTTGGGGGGTAATGGTACTGAGGACCAAGCCCCACTCTTCCTCTCAGCTATACCTCTGCCCTCTCATCTTTAGCAAGCTCCAGCTGGAGTGTTCTTTTTTTTTTTTTTTTTTTCGGAGCTGGGGACCGAACCCAGGGCCTTGCACTTGCTAGGCAAGCGCTCTACCACTGAACTAAATCCCCAACCCCCCAGCTGGAGTGTTCTTAACAAGTGCCTCAGCTGTGGGTCTCAGTCTTTCCTGATGAGGGGTGGGTGTCAGCATCAAGGTGTGGAACCTGGAGCTTCATGTATGCTATGTATGCACTCTTCCATTGAACTACAACCCCAGAGCACAGGCTCTCCACGGTCAAGTTCTATGCAATTCTGAGTCTGCCTCACTACTCACCCACTACCCAGGTACACTCATAGGGAGGGCATATCCACACACCCTCCAGTCTTGTAGAGCAGGGGGCAATGGCCTGCCCACCTATGTCTGTGGTGCCCGCTTGGGGGATGCTTAGGGAGGTGGGAAAGGAAGCCATTGGATAGTGCTTCAAGATGGAGATGAGAGAACAGATTTAGAAAGGTCACTGGGTCATAGGATGAGGACAGCTGCAGAGCCAAAGAACAAAGAGAAGGAAAGAAAGATAGAGGGGTTCAAAGGTATTGGAGGATCACTTTCCTTGCCACCCCTTGAGCACATTGGCCAATGCCTTTTCCAGGCCTTGTGCGGACCGAGGAATAACACCAGAGATGGACAAGAACAGAGAGAGTGGCCATCTTTTGTACAGAAAAGATGAGAAGAAAGTACTCTGAGTTTGCTGAGCACGCAAATAACTTTAAAGACCCCTGGGGTGTCATCCAGATTCACACAAGAGGGCTACCAAAAAGTGACAGGGGATGAGCACCCCCGTGGTATTAGCACTCTGCCATTCAAGATCCTCGAAGGCTGGGGTGCTCACTAAGGGTCCAGACCTAGCACTAAGAGCTGGGAAGTGGCCCAGTCTGCATCCTTAGTGGAAGGAGCAGAGAAGTGTTTGAGCTTTCCTGGGTCACCTCCCTGTCCAGCACACAGATGTGAAAAACAGTTGTAAAGGGCAAAGGGCTACAGACGCCGCCCCCACCCCCCCCACCCCCGAAAAAGCGGAACTGAGCTATTTGTAGAAGTAGATGCTGGAGCGCTCCCTCAGGAACAGGAGGAATGTTGCCTGATGGGAAAGTCACATTTCAAAGAACGCCCTGGAGTGAGGAGATTTGATTATGCCATCAGTTGCTGTTCGATATCAATTGGAGCCTTTTCTCCCATCTGTGTCACCTGTAGCAGGGTCTCTGCTGCAGCAGCTCTGGCCCTGCCTGTCCTCAGGACACTAGAAGCCATTCTGGAGCCATGGGCTTCCTAAGCCTACCATTCACCCTCCTGTTGGCTGAAGGGAAACTACAGCCTATTCTGTCATGGCTGCTCACACAAGTCCGGGAGGAAGGATGAGGCTGGCAGGATTGGGTTAAGCAAGCCAAGTCTGAGGAAGCCCCAAGAGGGAATCAGTAGCCCTCTTAAACCACCTCCTCTTCCCACTCAAGAGTCATCCATCCTGGTTGCACCCGGCAGCTCTCAAGCTCTCTGTGCATCTTGACCCCCATATTTTCCTTGAGGCCCACAACCCAACCTGGCTTCAGGAGGCAGCAAAAAGAAGGAATTTTAGAGTCTTGGGCTGGAGAGATGGCTCAGAGGTTGAGAGCATTGGCCGCTCTTCCAGAGGGCTGGGCTCAATTCCCTGCACCCACATGGAGGCTCACAGCCATCTGTAAGTCTAGTTCCAGGGGAATGTGATGCCCTCTTCTCACCTCCACAGGCACTAGGGACACACATGGGAAAACATTCATACACATAAAATCATAGACTAATTTTAGAAGTTTGGAGTCAGATGTCCCTGAAAACTTCACCTAGGTTGGCCATGCGCTGCTGGTACATTCCCACATAAGCCACTAGAACCCTTCTGGTTTCGTTTTTATTGTTTTCTTTGTGGCAGTGACCAGATTTCATGGGCTCAACTGCTGTCCTGGCAGCTGGCTGCTAGATGGTCCAGATCTGATATGCTTTCCCGGTGACAGGAAGCTCTATGAGACACCACTGCCAGTTCACTGCCCACCGGGGACCAGGAGCCCAAGCTACCTAGCTCGCCTCACTACACTGAGGTCACACTAGCTGCAGCTCCCGCCACTGTTCTCATTCTTCCAAAGCTATTTTGCAAGGACCCTCAGTCCAGAGTACAACTCTGCCCCTTCTGCTGAGGGCTCAGCCTCCAAAACGGCCCTTCCTGCCTGGTGTTCCTGCTTCCTCATGACCTCAAAGCCAGTCATAAAGCGTCCCATTCTAGGGTCAGGAATACTGCTTTGGAAGAGTGGCTGAGCACACGCCGAGTGTCCTGGGTGTTCATCACCAGTCTGGTCTGTGCTCCTGTGCCAATCAAGCAACTACCAACTGTGATCGGGAACTCGGAGGACCATGGATAAAGGCCCAGCGCCAAGTTGTTAGAGAGTTGTTAGAGTTGTTCTAGGCCTTGGGGAAGTCTCTTGGAGGGAGTGGCTTATAGGCCAAGAGCAGAAGGTTGAGAGGGAAGCAGCTTCTATATCCTATATGGGAATAATACTCCAGAAAGAGAAAATGGCTTCTGCAAAAACCTTTGGATGGAGGAGCTGAGGGAGGAGCTGAATTCCAGTTCTCAGAGGGCAGGTAAAGATCCCACCTTTGCTCAACCATACCTCCCATCACCCAACGGAACCTTCAGCACAAAAGAGAATAATATTACCTGCCTACCCGGAAGAATGGATAAGGGAAGGAAGGATGGACCAGGGTGAGGGGTGGGGGTGGGGCGCAAGCTGTGGCTAGAGAACTAACAGAATCTCTGGCTGAGGGGAGTCTGGGCTTGATTTCAGAGCCCAGGCAGGCCTGAGGGTGGCAAACACAAAGGGGCAAGCTCAGGCTTCTCCTCCCTGCTCCTGCCAAGATGAGGACACAGGGAAAGGGTAGCAACACATGGCGATGACCCCGACTCTAGATGTTATGGCTGCTTGTGAATCCCAGGAGCTCCAGGCCTGTCCCCAGAGGCCTGTTGAAGAAGAGGACTTCCTTCCCAAAAGCTGGCCCCTGCTGCTAGCAAAACTGTCTGGATGTGAGAAGGGCTCCTAAGGCTCTAAGCACAAGATCCGCTGGGGAAAAGGGACACACGTTCCACAACAACAAAAAAAATCTCCAGCCACTTTCTAACTAGGTCATTCCCAGCTACATCTGAGAGCCGAGGTGTCAGGTGCAGCTTCTGCTGCAGGGAAAACCTGCTTTAAAGAGTCAGCCCGCCAGGCCTACTTCCCCCTCTCCTTCTATCTTCCCCTTTCTCCCTCCCACCTCACTCAGCTCCTCCCTGCTGGCCTCGTTTTCTTTTTCTTTTTCCCCCTCACCTGGGTGGGCACTGGCTGGAAAGCAGGCAGCCAAGGAGAGATCCTGGGTTGGGTCCTTGAGACTGTTGCTTTGTTTGACAAGCCCTTGGCAGGCTGTGGATCCTGGCTGGAACTGTATGTTGTCATACCCTATGCTGTGTGAGCTCGGGCAGGCCATGTGGCCTCTCTAGGCCTCTTCGATTTTATCTGTAAAATGTGTCCAGTGATAGAGCCTTTCATCTCTCAGGGTAGTTATGAGGCCTAAGTAGGCCCCAAAGGAGATCTTTGCAGAGTGCTTACATGATGAACTCCTACTATGTGCACAACAGACCTGGAGGGGGTTGATTAGGACTGGCTTTTGATAGGATTACAGATGGCAATTGGCAGGAATAAGCAAGTTGATAGAAGTAGATAAAATAAAGATTTTTAAAACAAGGGGCCATCAGTAGGCTATAATTATCCTTCACTTGGAGTGGGGTGAGTCAAGGAGGGTTTCCTGAAGAAGGCAGCCGTGGAGAAGGAGCAGCATTTGAACTGCTGGAGAAGCTGTAGAGGTAAGAGAGAGTAGGGTGGATCAAGGTCCCAGGATAAGATTCAGAAAGTGTGAAGCTTAGGCCTGTTCACACCTGCCGGGAGTGATCGCTGAGCACTGGCTACCTGCCCAGGGCTGGCTGTGTTTTAACAACACCATGGCTGCGAGAAATTATCCGAGTTGGGGGCCAGTGAAAAGGCTCCGTGGGTGGAAGCGTTTTCTACTCAAGCCTGACAACCTGAGCTTGATTCCTGGACCCTCTGCTAAGGTGGAAGGAGAGAGCTGACTCTATGCACTTGTCCTCAGAACTCCACACATGCTGTGGCAGACAGCTTCCCAAACTAATAAATAAAATCCTTTAAAACAACAACAGTAACCAGAATGCTAGACTGTGGTGGTGCATGACTTAATCCCAGCATTAAGGAGGCAGAGACAGGGCACTTCTGGGCTTTAGTCAGCCTGGTCTACAAAGTGAGTTCCAGGACAGCCAAGCCAGGGCCACACAGAGAAATCCTTGTCTTGAAAAACCATGAAGAAGGAGGAAGAGGAGGAGAAGAAGAAAAAGAAAGAGGAAGAGGAGGAGGAGGAGGAGGAGGAGGAGGAGAAGGAGAAGGAGAAGGAGAAGGAGAAGAAGGAGAAGGAGAAGGAGAAGAATGATACAGGTTAACAAACCTCTGGCTATGTGGCATCTAAAAGAATTGGAATCCCAGAGCTAAGACTTCCAAGCCTCAACTTCTAATCGTCTCCAATAAGTCCCTGGGCTTCTAAGCAAACCTTTGGGAGAATATCTTCAGTACTAAATTGGGCTGTTGATGCCACTGGGTTCAGAAGTGACATGGCTCCCTCAGATCCAGGTCATGCTGTGTTCCTGGATCGCAGCCTACCTGGGGCTCACTGCCTCCCCACTTAGATGTCCAGCACCCTTTCCTAGAATAAAACCAAATCAAATCAGAGCCTGGCCTTGACTGTTCCAACGGCTTCGAGTCAGGAGCACTGACCAAGTGTGGGGAGGCACTCCCCTCCCCTCCCCTCCCCTCCCCTCTCCCCTCCCCTCCCCTCCCTTCCCCTCCCCCCAATCCTCCCCTCCTTCTCCTCCCTCTCCTCTCCTCCCTCTCCTCCCCTCCTCCCCTCCCCTCCCCGGCCCTGCCCCCCCCCCTCTCCCCTCTCCTCCCCTCCCCTCCCCTGCCCTGCCCTCCCCTCTCTCCCCTCTCCTCTCCTCCCCTCCCCCCCTCCCTCTCCCTCCCCTCCCCTCCCCTCCCCTCCCCTCCCTCCAGGGATGTCTCCTCTCCTCTCCTCTCTCTCTCCTCCCTCCCTCCCCTCCCCCCTCCCTCCCCTCCCCTCCCTCCCCCTCCCCCAGGGATGTCTCCTCTCCTTTCACCTTCCTGGTTCTCTCATCTAACTGAGCACACGCTTGATGCCAGGCATGGAGCTGGTGTCAACCATTCCCAGGTCAGGCAGACATAGCCCCAGACCTTTTGGGGAGCAGATAACATTGCATACAACGTAAGTGGGCGAGAACGTTGGAACTTTGCAGGGTTCTCAAAGGCCCCCCAGCAGAGGACAGGAGATAGAGAGTGTGACTTGGGAGTCACAGAGAGCCTCCTTCAGCCATGAATGGAAAACGAGAAGGAGCCAAGCATGCAGAGAGTCAGAGGGAAGAGAAACAGCTACAACAACCAAATGTGTACACAAGGCCTGAAGCAGGACTTGGCCGGCCTGAGGAGTTCAAAGAGGGCTGGGTCCTGGAGCATAGAGGCCAAAGGGAGTGGCCTGGGGTGGGGTCCAGCAGTGGGTGGGGAGCAAGCATTGGCGCTGTAGAGCCTCAGGCCTGAGGAGGGAATGTGCTGTCCACCCTCAGCCGTATCGGAAACCACACAAAAACTTGAAGCTGATTCATCTGCACTGGATCTTATAACCTTTGGACCCCACGTTTCTCATCAGCACATCTGCCCTTCAACTGTCCAGTGCAGATATTCTAGACTCTCTGGGGCTCAAAAGAAGGAAGGTAGCAGGCTGAACACCTTACGGACAGTGTCACCGTGAACTGGAGGGTGAGGCAGGCAAGTGAATTTCCCTCAGCTCTCCCAGACCACAGCGTAAGAGTTACCTCTGGGAGCCTGTACCTTCAGTGCCCAGGAGAAAGTGAGCCAAAGAAAGACGGTGAAGGGCTTTTCCCTTGGGGGAGTCTATACCCTTCCCTCAGCTCTCATTCTACTCTACTTGAGGAGCCTTAGTGAGAGTCACATGGTTTGAGCAGGCCAGAAGGCTCAGACTCCTGCGTCTTTGGTCAAATGTGTCTAATCTGGCTCCTGAAAAACCCCTTCCTAAAATCCAAACCTGTAGTCCTGGCCTCGACTCCTAGAGAAAAACCGTTTTGCCTTTGGACATTGGTGGCCCCGTCTGCATGCAGAAAACAGTGCTAAGAGACAGGTGACCAGGAGTGCAGCTGGGTTTGCAGGGTCATGTCCAAAGGTAAAAGAGGTTTCCTCACATCACCCCAAGTTATCGGACTCTCCATTCCTTTGACTACTACTCCACTGGCCTACTCCCTCCTGTTCATACAGCCTCACACCGATGATCTTCCTCCAATGCTCTCCCTGAGGGGAACCTCCTCATCCTTCTGAGCCACCTGACCAGCAGGAATCCACTAATGGAAGATTGGAAAGGTGCCTTCCTTCCTAGACGTCCAAAGAAGACTGCAAGCTGCTGGGGCAAGGCCCCTATATCTCCTATCCTGTCCTCCAATGTAAAGCTCCTCCCCTGCATTCATGAATCAGGCTTCAGAGCACCACCCACCCACTAACAACCACTGCCCCCAGACACGTACACACACACACACACACACACACACACACACACACACACACACACACGCATACACATGCATACACAAGCACAGGCACATGCTCGCACACACTCACATGTGCATGTACACACATACAGACACACATGTGCACACACATGCACATATAACACACACACACACGTGCTCACACACTCGCACATGCACACCCATGCATGCATACACACGTGCACACACATGCACATGTGCACACACATGCACATATAACACATACACACACGTGCTCACACACACTCGCACATGCACACGCATGCATGCATACACACATGCACACACATGCACATGTGCACACACATGCACATGTACACACATGCACACGAACACTTACACACACTCAAACATTCACACTCATGCATACACACACGCACACACAGATACACACACACACACACACACACACAGTCTTCCAAAAGATTTTCGTCTCTGTCAGCTTTTTTTCAAGACTCTTTTCCATAGCTTGAAGCAGAGTATAGATCGACATGTAACCTCCCCCGTCCCTTCTTTCACTGACTGTAAAACAGAGACCCAGGAATCGCTTGCACAGAGGATTAGAACTGGTATGGTGTTTAGTGTGGCCCACCAGTTCCTAGCTGTGGCCTTGGGCCAGGATTTACCATCTTGGTACTATGGTTGGCTCACCTTCCAAATTGGGGGGCGGGAGGGAGGAGAGACAGCAATGTGTTGTATAAGACTTCCATACTACTAGCTGCTATTACTCAAGGCCCAGAAGAGAACAGCCTTGCCCCTCAAATATCCCCGGAGACAGACAAGAGCTTCTGTGTCCCTTGCACTTCTAAGGAAGGGTGTGACTACAACCAAGGCCTGAAGCTACTGATCAAACCCTCCCGGCAGCTACCCAGGGGAGTAGATGGGTGCGTGGGAGAGATGGAGGGAAGGGAGAGGAGGTGGAGGAAGTCCCAGGCCTGCCCCCAGCTGGGAGAAGGGAAGCAGGGGTCGGACATCAAAGAGTAGGCAGGCCAGCTTCCCGCCCTCAAGGCCAGGTGGCCTTTGTCAGGACTGGCCAAACACAATCTGGACAATGAAGTGTCCTGTTCACTTTCCGGCCAACAGGAGTCACTACTGAGCTAAAGCAAAGGCAGTTACATGACAAAGGGGGGGGGTGTTCCTGTAAAGGTCCGGCTGTCCCTCATTAAGCTGGGCCTTTGTCCAGCCCCCTCCCCTGCCTTTGAAGAGGGTGGATCAGAGGGGCCTGCAGGCGCTTCACAGCCAGAAGAACCAAACAGCAGCCACCTTCCCAACTGCTCCTACTGCCCCTCCCCCGGGGTCAAGAGTTCAGGGAGAGTCCTGGGGAGGCTAGGTAGGGACCCCTGTTCCTATGCAACCAATGGGAACTTCCGTCAACCAAAGGAAAGGATCCTATCTCTTCACTGTAGGATAGGAAACCAGTTGGTCCTGAGGGGAAGAAGATCCGCATTCCCACAGCAGTTAGGTGCTTGGGTGTGTGTGTGTGGCAGGGTTAGGACTGGAAGAAGCTATGGAAGATCGGCAGCGCCAGTACTGCTACTTGGCGTCTGGCCTTCTCATTGTGGCCTTACCACTTACACAGACCCAATGTCTTCTCTTTGTAGAGTTTCCTCAGCTCTACACAAGGGTTCAGTTGGGTTACTCAAAGCTCTCAAAGCCCAGAGATAAGGAAGGGCGAAACAATATGACTCTCCAGGGCAAGAGTGGTCGTGGGCCACACACTTGAGAAGTCAATCAGGGCCAGGGCAAAGGTCAAAGAGGGAGACCTGGGCCTCGCCGGCCACCTGCCAGGTTTGGAGACGCAGACAGGAGAGAAGGGTCCTTACCGCTGCCACCGCCGCCTGCAGCTGCCACGTTGCGCCGCATCCATTCGTAGGGCGTCCGCCTTTGCACTCCTGGCGAGGACGGTGCGCCTGGACCCCCGAGGGACTGCGCCAGGATGCCAGGACCAGGACCCGGAGGCGCGGGCACTGGGCTAAAGTCCGGAGGGGGCCCGAAGGCCAGCGGGGCCGGGCTGGCGGCCGGGGCCGCGGGGCCCGGGCCATAGGCAGCTGCCCAGTCGTCCTTGGGCGCAGGGAAGGGCGCAGCCCAGGTCGGAGGGGGCGCGGGTGCCGGCTCCACGTGCGTGTAACCCGCGAAGTCCGGGTACTGCGGGGGCGCGGGCGCCGGGCCGGGGGGCGCGTAGGTCGGAGGGCCCAAGCCGAGGCTGGAGGGCCTGGCGGGGCCTGGGTACACGGGGGAGTCCTTGTCCAGCACATAGCCCACGTACATGGTGACCGCAGGGTCCCCCGCGCATGCTGGGCCCTGGAGCCGCCGCGCCGGCCGGCCGCCCCGACGACCAGCGACTGCTCACCTGGACCCGCGGCCGCCGCCGCGCCCGCCCCACCCCGGCCTTTTATAGCCGCGGGCCGTCCGCGGCCCCAGCCGGGCGGCTTTGCATTTCAAAGCGGGGGGAAGCCTCGGGGCCGCGAATCAAAGGGGGAAGCCCGTCGGGCGAGGGGGTTCAAAAGGAGACAAATTGCTGCCCTAAGCGGGAGGTGGATGGGCCAGAGGGCTGGGGACCCAGAGGGCGCGGCCTGGGTGATGGTCCAGGCACAGCTTCGTGTTCCGACTCCTCCTTCGGTGGTCGCGGGGATCTCCCCACCACCCACCCCGGTTTACAGGTGGAGAAACTGTCTCCAGGGGCAGGGAGGGGGTGGTGGCACGACCGTAGGCCAGCCTCACACAGCACAGGGAGTATGTGGCGCTGTCAGCAGTGACCACCAGCTTGAGGTGAGGCGGAGAGCAAGGCTGACTTCAAACGGGGTTCTGTCTGTAAGGTAGAGGGAGTCTTTCGGGGGAGGGAGGTAGGGGTCACGACCCCTCGGGTCCCAGATGAAAGCTGTGGGAATGTGCATATGCAGATACCCAGTCTGCAAGCTACTGTTTCCCTTATTGACTCCCCAGAGAAATTCTCAAAGATGTGGGCCAGGGGGTCTTCTGGGGACACCTTGGGAAACTTCACAAACTCTCGATGGTCTACCTACCTTTTCCCTATCATTGTTGAGATGTTCCCAATATACGCATACACTGAGTTGCATGGTGAACCCACCTTGCAGCTTCCATAATTATCGGGTTTCCGTCACCTCTTTTTTATCTACTGCCTTTTTTTCCCCCCCGCTAAAGCATTTTTGGAACAATTTAAAAACAAATTCCAGGCTTCATGTCATTTTACCCCTACACATGTCAGCCTGAGTCTCTAAAATACAGGGACAGATTTCTGAGTATGTATCGTATTAATTCAGTTTATATTCAGTGTACTCCGACTGATTGGGGGAAAGGAAGGAAGGAAGGAAGGAAGGAAGGAAGGAAGGAAGAAAGGAAGGAAGGAAGAAAGGAAGGAAGGAAGGAAAGTGATTTTGCAGCTGGCTTGATGATCCTCGTTGGTAAAGGAAGTGATTCTGCTGTCATTTTAAATATCCATGTGGTCTTTCCTACTCCATTGAAGACAGGCAGGCAGGCAGGCATTCCACAGCTACCTGAGCAGGGAAGGGTAGCTGAGAAAGTAGAGGGAGTAGGGAGAGGGCATTGCTAAGGAAGTGGGGAGGGACTGGGGAAGGAAGGCTATGGGCCAGGGCGGGAACTGTGCAGAGGAGTCCTCTGAGATCAGATCTCTGGTGCTCCGGGGCCATGAAATGTGCAGAATCTTCGATGCCCTCAAGCAAGGTGGACTCGGGTCTTAGCCATTAGACTTTCCTTCCCTTTACAGGGCCAGGCAGGGAGGTCAAGGTCATGCTGTACCTTGCCGGCGGATGCAGAGCACAAGGAACGCGTCAGGCTGTTCAAAAAGGACCTAGGATTTCACGGTGGTGGGATTCAGCCGAGCCCTGTGTGACTGCACAGATGACCTGCCCGTGAAGGTGTCCTCGGTCAGCCACGTTGACACAGAGTAGTGAGCCTATCGGTCCCCTTCCTGCTCAAGGGAAACTGCCCACGGAATGGATGGAAGCAGTGAGGCTCAGGGAGGAAAGGGCAAAACCCCAGCTCATGCTTTATAATGAAGGCTGCTTATAAGAGAGGGGAAGGTAGCTACTTGTCACCAACACAGATGGCTGTGCGCTGTATGAACACATAAGTGTCACAGCATGGGGGTTGGGGGGGAAACGCACCACATCTTCAGGTCAGAAGACACCTGGGGTTCTGGATTCCAGTGAGGGCACAACCAAGAGATAGACCAGGAGGGCAGAATTCTGCTCTCAGCTGGGGTAGCAAGGCCTGCTCCTTACTGTGGGAAGGAAGGCCTGGCGGGGAGAGCAGAGATCTGGGAGAGAACTGCAGGCACAGAGTCTAACCTACCTGTCCAGAACGAAGTGGACATCCAGCATGAAGCAGGGGTTGTAGAGAGCAAGTTTACTGTCAAGGGAGGTGTGCAAGGGCTTGCTGGCCATCCTCAGTGAGGATCTCATTCCCGGAAAAGGAGATTGGTGGCCTAGTCAAGAGGCTTGCCATTTGGGACTAGTAATCTCTTTGCTCATATCTGTCCCTTTGACATGTACAGGCTAACCCACCTGGCTGTACCATGCTGGCACCATAATCAGTAAGGAATGAAGCCTCTCCTTCCGTGCCTTCAGTGCTGGGGGCCTGGTGTTAACTAAATGCTCACAGTGAATGGGGATGTCACATCTTGGTTCTGGGTCAGGAACCAAGCCTGAGAATTCTTGCAGGAGGAGGTGACATGTCAGTTGGGGCGAGTGGACAAGGACACTGTAGTCCAGCGGTCGGTATGGGCAGAGGCCTGTGTGTTCCCCTAGGACTGATAACCCAGTCCTGAGTGGGAAGCAGGAAGTCAATTTGAAAAGTCACCCACCTGAGTGACTGAGACACAGCTGGGACTTGGTAGTGGCTTAGAGATGGGTCAGGGTGACAAGGGACCTTAGCAGGGAGAAGCATGGCCAGGAAACCCAGAAGTCTGGGGAGCCTGCTGCCGAGGGGTGCCCAATGCTATACCCTCAAAGGTGCTCCTGGGCTGCACTACCCTTTCTGAGTAGTCACTGCCTCTCTCTGAGAGAGCACACTGGTTTGTGACAGTCCACGAACTGAGCAGGTGCTAAGAATGACGCCTCATATCAAGTATGGGTCACCTTCAGTCATCCTCACCGCCATCCAGGGAAATAGAGGCGACTGCTATCCCCATCTTTTCCCCCAGATTAACAAATGAGTTCAGAGAGGTAAAGTCACCTTCCCGGGGTCACACAGCAAGTCAGTGACATAGCTGATAGTTGATCTTCCTTCTAGAGATGGTTGACTGGTAAGCACAGAGGGTGACCCTGAATGTGTGTCTGTCTCCCCACCTGACAACTTGTTAGCTGGATTTTGCTTAAACAAATTACTGGTTCCTCTTCCTCCCTCAGCCTCAGGCTTCTTCAGCAAAAGAGCCTCTACAACCTCTCCCCGCCCCCTCTTTACCCTCACACCTAGGTGGACCCCCTGGGTAGAGGCGTTAGCATCATAGACACGGCTCCCACAGTTCCTTAACCAAAGGAATTATAACCTTATTTAAATCTGAGATTGTAGTGCCGTACACCCCCACCTCTGACCTGATCCTGAGCCCCTGGACCCCAGTTTCACATGTGCCGGCCGGGACTGGTAGCCACTGATGGCTCTACCACTGGGACCGGCCATGCCTATCCTGAAGCAGCTTCTTCCCTTCAGGCAGCCCCTTATCTCTAGGCGTGGCTGTTTATTGGGCCCCTCCTTCTCCTCCCCCCCCCCCCCGCTTCCCCCTGGAAGCTCTCCCTCTGGGCTGCTCTCACTCCAGGGCCTCCAGGGGTGGGGTGCCCAGATGAAGGCCTCATAAAGATCTTGCTGATAACTTGGTTTATGGCCCTGGAAGAGAAAGGTCTGGGGCTCAGTTACTGCTGAAAATGGTTTGCCTTAGAGAAGCCAGAGGGCACCAGAGCTAGTGTCAGACCCGCCGTGCCCCCATCCCGAGCCTGCTGAGCCCCTTTCTAGACGTCAGATTAGGGCCAGCCAAGTTTCATCCTTGCTCTCTTAGGGGAGGTGAGTACCCTTCTCAGGGTCCCTGGTTCACCTCAGAAGTGGGGATGGTTTTCCGTGTTTCAGAGGCAGCGTTGAGCCTTTGGCTTCCAGACCTGTCCACTTCTCCCGCTCCGCTAGAGATGAGGTCGCCACCTGCTGGCCCTCTAGAGAATGACAGGAGGAATTAGTCCCTTATTGCCTCATCTCTGGTGACAGAAGCCACTATTCTGGGAAACAGAGGCAGCCTCCTTCTCCAGACACCAGAGATCAAAGAAGACATCAGAACCAGGGCTCAGAACAAGCACAGAATGTCCTCCTCAGAAGGGGTCCTATGCCCGACGATGTGCAGACAGACAGGGAAGTAGGCATGGAGACTCAGTGGTCAAAGCTCGGAGAGAACCTAGAGGCTCCAACTCTGATTCACAGCTGCCCCAGGAACCCAGCCCAGCCTTAAACTTTATGCTATACCTCAGCTACCTGGTCTTGTGCACGCAAAGCTCCAGTGGCTTACGGGCCTCAGAATAAAAGCCAGGCTCCCAAGAGCCTCAGGCCTTCGTGCTGACCGCCCCCCCTTCTCCTCCCCCATCCCAGCATTCCCCCTTCTCTCTTCTGATCTACCACTTCAAGGTCTTGCTAGCCTCAAAGAGTTCGCAAAGGCTGGTCCCTTTGCTTCCAACACTGTTCCCATTCTTGTTTCATGGGTAGCCTTTCAACCCCAGGTCTGAGCAGAGATACGTAGTCCCCAAAGGAGCTTCTACAGACCTGAGCAAGAACCCTCATCTGCCCAACTCAGTAACTTCTCAATCTCTCTTCATTGTACCAACCACAAACTAGTGTTATTATCTGTTGCTTCCTTTATGTTTGCTTGTGAGCTCCGGGGAGGGGGTTGGGGAGGCAGGTCACGTGGTTGGCGTTCAGTGAACTAACTCTCTTCATGCAGATGCATGATGGGAGAAGCAGGACAGCCTGAGAGTAGGGGTGAGAGACCCCATGGAAGACCGTGTTGTGTGCCTTCAAGCAGGTTCTGTACCCTGTCTGGACCTTGAGAACCTGTGTTCCCACGAGAGAGAAACAATATCGTCTTCAAGGATCCTACTGCCCCATTTCTTTGAGATTTCTGTACCTGGCAGTAGGATGGACCATAGTGCCCTGTCGTCTGGGGACACTGAGGTAGCATAGAAGGGGGTGGTTAGGGGTTAGTATGAATGGGCATGTCTTGAACTTCAAATCTCCTGCTTTCCTGGCATGATTCGCTAACTACAGTCTGACCCAGTAAGGATCTCTGTTGAAGGTGACTCATGTCCTTGATGCCCTCCCTTACTTGCTCCAAGTGTCACCGTGCTGTGATTTCTACCCTAAGACTCTGACTTTCCAGCTACAGGTAGAGGATCTACCTGTGTACTCATGGTGTGAAGTAAGGAAGGAGGCCAGGCTAAAGTTTCCTGCAGCTCAGGCACCGCCCTGCACGCCTTCTATTTCCTGAGCTTGTCCAGTAGACTACTCTAGAGGACGTCCTTCCGGACACCCGAGATGACTGCGTTAAGGTCTGGGACGTGTGTGCTCTTCCTCACACCCTGTGCCTACCCCGGGAGCCTTCAGGGCAGCTCCAGGAGCGTGGGAGAGCCAGCTGTGGTGGCTGCTTGTGCTGAGCTGGTCCACAGGGACTTCTCCCATGGGGGCTCCCCTTCCGGCCCCTCAGCCCACACCCCACAGAGCCCTGCTTCCTGCTCTGACAGTGAGGGAGGTATTGGGGGTTATGCAGTCTGGACCACTCTAGGATAGAACATGGGCCAAGCCTTTGCTGCCATGGCATCTGTGCCCACACTGCAGGATCATATAGCCGGGGCGTGAACCACTCCGTCACAATGCCTTATGCTGGCTATAAACTGAGTGGGTGGAGGGGCCTCCCTCCAGCCCTGATCATGGACTTCTGTGACAGCAGCCCCAGGGAGTGCCTGAGGACCGGTTATCCTTTGTAATATTCCTCTTGTTTTGCCTCTAGGCTTGCACTAAACCTGTATGAGTCTTGCCTCTCACAGCATGTGAGGTGGGCACACAAGCCATTATTTTAAGATCCCAAGGCTCTGGGCATTCTGAGGGTCACACAGCTAAGAAGCCACTGAGTTTGGCTCAGATTCTCAGGCTCAGTTCCCAGGCCCTTTCCTGTGAAGTAGACCTCCAATCTGTGTGGGCGATAAGCCTAGAGCCCCCTCTGAACTCTACCCATCATCTGCCCTCAGCAGTTTTCCCCTCAGTGTTTGACCATAGCCAAAAGGCTCTGAGAACCTGGTCATGGAGTGAATGTACTGGGTTTGTTCTGTCTGCAGTGGGACTGGGGACATGTTTGCCACCCCAGCATGATGATGCTACCTGTTCCCGGCAGACTGGTGAAGAAGCTTCGTGGGGGAAGGCCCAGCCCTGACTTACCTGTTTTCTAGATCAAGAAACTGAGGCTGGGGCAGCTCGGGGACTCATTCAAGGTCTTCCAGTTTCCAATAGAGAGGCTGGAATCTCAACCCAACTTTAGTCTCTGGGTCCCAAATCCCAAATGTTACCCTCAGTGGTAACAGTTGATTCTCAGGATCCAGGGCTTTGAGGGTGCCCGTGGCACTCGGTGTAGCTCTGTATCGCCTGCATCCCATCAGGGGGAGGAGAAACAGCTCCTGTGCCCACCAAGGGTTAATGGTGGTAGAGCTAAGTGGTTCCAGATGGGCCAGCGGCTGGCTGGGCTGGCCGGAAACGGCAGCCCCCAGCATCTCCTGGGGATCGGCCACCACCACTCCTCCTCTCTATGCTATGTCTTTGGCCCCCAGCTGCCCGCTGTCCCAATCCCTGCCAGTCTCCTTTCCCTCGGTCATGCCCAAGGTCTTTGTGCAGCAGACCCCCAGCTGAGAAACTGAGGTTCAAATAGGATAGGGACCTGGATACAGTGACATATTCCAGGGCTGGGTGTTCTCACTTCTTTCGGGACTATGGAGTGGACACTCCCCCTCACTTCTGACAAGCTATACTGGTCACTGCAATTGATCTGAGGGTTCAGGGAAGCACTGTCAAGTGAAATTCTGGGGACACAGTTCCCGCCCCACAACCTCTTTCTGTTTTGTGGTTTGTGGTTCAAACCCAGGGAGTTGCCTTTGTACAAGAAATCCTGTGTAGGCTTCACCGCGTGACCTTTGGCATCATCCATGTCCTCTATGACCCCTGGGTCAGGTACTCCACCTAGAGATTCATTACCTGACATGGCCTGAGCCTGTCTGAGTATCCTCTTCCATACAGTCCCACCCAGTACTTTGCTAAGGAGATGAGACCAAGAAACAAAGGCAAAATAAATAAAAGAATCTCAGATCTGAGACCTTGGTGGGACTGGAGAAGAGGAGGGAAACGCAGATGATAGGATTAAAGAGGGCCGAGCCTAGCTGTTCCTGATCTGGGATACCCTTTCTCCAAACCCTGAAACCCAGCTTCCCCAGAAGTGGTAGTGGATGGTTTCACTAGAGTCTAACAGTCCTTTTGAAAGGATCTAGGGAGGCGAAAGTGAACGAGAACCAGCCGGGGGCTCTGTGGAGATGGGCAGGAGTGGACAGGGTGGTACCTAGATCGGCAGCTAAGATGGGTAGGGTAAGAGGAAGGTGGGGCAGGGCACCTACCTCTGCTAGTGTGGTTCCACACAACCTTTGCTGTTGCTGTGTGAGCTCAGGAAGCTCACTGAACTTGTACCTCAGTTTCTCTGCTATAAAACAGGGCAAAGAATCCCATCCTCGGGAGGCTTTAGGATGCTAAAGGGGGTATGCCTGAGTGAGTGAGGCAATGTGCTGGGTGACCTTGGGCAATCACTCTCTCTCTCTCTCTCTCTCTCTCTCTCTCTCTCTCTCTCTCTCTCTGCCACTTAGCTCTGGGCCTTCGTTTCTTCTAGAAAACAAAGCGAAACAAGACTGGGTGTCATCCTTTTTGGGAGAGTTTCAGGAGGCCCAGCCCAGAGACCTGACACTAGGCTCAGCCACTGCTGCCTGGACAGTCCAGTCAGAATTATGACAATGAAGAAGAGAGTGTTTATATCTCAGTGCAGTCACGCTGGGAAGAGATGGGAAGTGTTGTCCTGTGTCCTGTCTGTGGTATTAACAAGAGCTGGAAGGGACAAATCTAGAGCAGGGGCCAAGAAGAAAGAGTCTGTAAGCCAGGCTGTCTCCCATCATCCTGTGGTCTGGCTCATAGTGATCGCAGCCTGGTTGTGTGAGGTCCCCCTGGGAAGGTGCCACGACTTGAGAGGGGAACTCAGTTCCCACCATCCTTAGGTTCCTGGGATGATCTGCCTGTAAGTCTTGCTGCTTCTGGAGTCTAAGAATTCTGTTTGCACATGGGGTCTCCCTGTATAGCCAAGAGCCATCTTCTGGTGTGCTTATCTGGGGTTGCAGGCATCCACCGCCATCCTCATCTTCTTAGTGGGTTTTGCTTGCAGTGAGTGTGTTCAGACAGATACTCGCTCCTTTGATCTGCACTCATCTGTGTGCAGAGAGGAACAGGGATCAGACCCAAAGTTTAAGGTAGCAAAGGAGAAATTCCTAGGCCCATGTGAAGAGTCAGGACTCTGCAGTAGCAGTGTTTAAGTGCCAACGACCAAGCCCTTGTCAGCTTTGGGTCTTTCTCTAGTGCACCCTCAGCCCCTCCCTTCCTGGGGACCTGCTTCCCTGGGAATGTCTCTCCAACTCGGGGGGGGGGGTCTCTTACTACACACAGAGTTCCAGCACCCAGTACAGTTCTTCACACAGGACAGGTGTTCAGTGGGCTTGCTCAGTGAGTGAATGCTGGGTTCACTACACCAAGTATCAGCGCTTCGTTTACAGATGAAGAAACTGAGGCACGGAGAAAACACACACATGCACGCACACACACACGCACGCACGCACACGCATGCACTCACACACACACACACACGCACACGCACGCGCGCGCGCGCGCGCACACACACACACACACACACACACGCACACACACACGCACGCACACGCACTCCCACCCCTCGGTGTCTTGGTGAAAGGAGGCTCCATTTGCTAGGCATCAGGCAAGCGGGGCAGGCCACTCTAATAAAAGTGACTCAGTGACTGGCGTGGGCAGCGGAATTTCTAAACATCCTGAACGAGCCGGTGAAGGGAGGGAGTAGAGGGAAAGGAGGAAGAAAAACAAGAAACTTGGGGGAAAAGAAAGAGAGAGGAAAAAAAAACCCTGAAATTGAAAACAGACACACGCGTCCACCCTCCCTGCTCCACCGCTCCCCCACCACCAATCCCCCGCCTTCCCCAAGCTTGGCCAATCAGAATCGGCCCTGCAGCCTTTCCCCCAAAGTGTGTGGTGGTGGGGGGGGCACGTAAAGCCCACAGTGGTGTGAGCTCTGGGGCTGTCTGTGGCCACAGTCCCGGCTACCCTATCTGGGACATAGGATTGCTCTGGGAGTAACTTTGAGAGAGAAAGAGAACAGAGACGAGTCCAGAGCCAGAGCGGGCCCAGACCAGTCGTCAGTCTCCTGCCTGCCAGCTAGACCTAGGGCGGCCCCTCAGGCTGCTCCGCTCCTCCCAGAGGATGCTTTTGGAGTGAGGAGGGGCCGGTCTGCTCCTCTCCCCTGAGCACCCTCTCCATTCCCCTGATTCTCCCAGGGCTTTCCGCAACCAGGACAACTCTTCTACCGCTGTGCTGTCCGTTTTGAGTCCAGCAAAATAACAGGACAGCGAGGAGGACTTCCTGGAGGGGGGGATAGCACACATCAGAAGCCATCTGTAGCCCGGTAAGTCCAGGAAGAGAACCCTCATCCCGTGTTTTGTCCCCCGTTCCTAGGCTGTGCCTATTTGTGCAGGAAAAAAAAAAAAAAAAAAAGAAAGAAAGAAAGGAAAAGGAAAGGAAAGGAAAGGAAAAAAATATAGCAAATTCAGATGGGAGAAGGCAGAGACCCCCTTTGATATCAGGGTCATCCTTCCGTCCTCCATGGGTTGCTACTACCCCTCAATCCTGCTGCCTACCCAACCTCTTCAGACAACCCCAGAGCTTTCTGGGAGTCAATTGAACAGGACCTCCAAGGCACAGCAAAGTCTGTGGGGGATGGGGAGAGGTAGCAGGGGCAAGGGAGGAGAATCCAGAGGTAGCCAGCAGGTTTTGCAGAAACCAGGACCTTAGGATCCCCACCCCTGTCCCTTGGACCAAGTCTTGTGCCTAAGACTAAGTCTGGCTACAGGCCAGTCAACCGCCAGGCAGACTTTGGAGATTTTAAATGGATTTGCAAATTTTCCAGATTCCTAAGACGTCCTTCCAAACCCTTAGCCACTGAGAAAATTCTGGGTCTCAAAGTTCTGGATGGAGGGAAGTTTACAAACCCGCCTAGTGGTCATGTGTCTGGGGTGGGTCTAGTTCTGGGCTGTCAGATCTGGGGGCTCCTCTGTGGAGAGGGATTGTAGCTGGGCCGTCTCCCTCGCTCACAGTCCGTTTCTCTATTCGTTCTCTCCCTTGGCACTCCTGCTCCACTCTAAACTAAAATCTGAACTGAGTCTGATGAGACTTCCCTCTTGCCCAGACCCCTCTGTTTCTTCCCAGTGTCTATAGTCTGGGAAGCCCCACCTCCTCCCTGCAGAAGGACCAGAACCCGGCACTCTGAACGTCCCCTGTGATGCTCACCTGCTTCCTGAAGCAGGGATGATTTCTTCCTCTATGTTGACGTGACAGACACCTAACTGTAGCCACAGCCCAGTAGCAGGGCTGAAGTAACTGTAAGCTTCCTCCACCCCCAGCCCCAGACAGACCTGGGCCTTAGGTTCCAGCCTGGTTTCTTACTTCCAGATGGTTAGATTCCAGCATTTGTGAAAGGAATTTACACCACCCTGCCTTGGGGCTTTTGCCCTCCCCCCCCCAGCCCCCTTGGAATGCTCTTCCTCATCCCTTCCCTCTCCTGGGCCCGCTAACCATATCTCTTCCAGGGAGCCCTCCCTGGTTCCTCCTGTCTTCGGGTGCCTGCCGTGCCTTTCCCCATAGCACGCTACCACCTGGCGCCTCTGCCTGTTTGCACAGCACAGCCCGAGTGGACCAGGCTCTTGCTGCCTTGTGCCCCACCCACCCCTGCCCGCTATCGTGTGCCCAGCCCCGGGTTGGCAGTGGAATGTGGTGTACAGGGGAAGGATTCCCAGAAGCCTCCAACAGATCTTTCTTTTTTTTTTTTTTTTTTTTTTTTTTTTTTTTTTGGTTCTTTTTTTTTTTCGGAGCTGGGGACCGAACCCAGGGCCTTGCGCTTCCTAGGCAAACGCTCTACCACTGAGCTAAATCCCCAACCCCCCAACAGATCTTTCTAAAGTGATCAGTCCTCTCCCTGTCTCCAGGGAGAGGCAGTCACAGTGTCACCGTCACGGGTGAGCCTGTTGCACGTCTACTTTGTATTCCTTACAGCGAGGCTTCAGGGCCAGTTTTGCTACCCCTGTTTACAGACGAGGAAACGGAGGCTCTAGGCTCGCACAGCAGAGCGAGCGTTCAGGCTGAGGTGCAAGTAAACCCGAAGGCTGTGCCTTATGGCCCTGGCATCATCATCAGGCCGATCTTCCTCCTCCTGCAGAGCTTCCTCCTGGATTCCATCATCCCCAGCAGACAGTGTAGCACCAGGCCTTGATGCTTCAAGACCCCCATGTCTGGTCCTGATCTAGGAGGGAGGCTGTCTGGCGGGCGCTTCAGACAACAGCATGGCAGTGTGGGGTTATCAGCAGCCCTCTTTCCTCTGTGGGAAAAAAAGCTGGACTTGTAATTGCTAGCAGATGTTGGGAGGCAGCGGAAAGCCCAGGGGATTCAGAGTCAGAAGCCCATTCTTACATAAGCACCCTGTGGCTAGCCCTGGACTGCTCCATACCTAGAGGTTGTGAGCGCGCAGATCCACACCAGGTGTTAACTGTTCGTTTTGAGACAGGGTCTCTCTATGAAGTCCCCGACTCTGACCATGCTGACACTCACTATACAGGTCTCAAACTCCCAGAAATCTGTCTGCCTCTGCCTCCTGAGTGCTGGGACCAATAGTGTGTGTTACCATGCCTGGTCAGGTGTTAATGCATGATGTTTACTGTTGGCTGAATGTATTGCCTCTCTGGGCCCCAGTCTTCTCTGTGAAGGGTGTGACAGTTTGTGGGCTTAACCAACAAGATCTGAGATGTTAACCTGATTACTACAAGCTGTGGCCACAGCTGAGAACAGCCAGTACTCTCTCCACTTCCTGTGCATCAGCATCCAGATAGGAAAATGATCTATAGCCCTAAAAACCTCTGGCTGTGGAAGGGACCTAGAAACCTTGGTATCTGTATACAGGCTAGTTTGACACTAGCTGCCTTTGGGCTATGTCTGATAGGGGTCCTGGCTCCGGACCAGCTGCCCTCATGCTAGAAGAAGGAATCTGGCTTTTGTTCTAGATGGGCTGCTTGGTGTGGTGGAGCGGGAGGAGAGAGAGGAAGTCACCAGACATTCCAGAAAGATGGCTCTGGACCCTGGGCAGTGAGTCCTTGCAGTGGGACTTCTTTCCCGTAGTCTGCTCTCCCTGGAAGCAATTAGGTAGGAGAAAGGAGTCATTGCTCCCCAGGGTCCCTCTGTGGCATCTCAGCTAGTGTGAACAGGACCAGCTCAGAATAGTTGTTGCGTGTGTATGTTTTAACCTTGTTTGTGCCTTGAAGAAACCTTGAAGTTCTCTCGTGGGTTCTTCGAGCTTGACATTCAGAAAGCTCAGACACATTCGCCAGCCTAACTAAATCTTGCAAACTTAAGGAGTAGATACAAATCCTCCCCCTCTTACAGATGAGGAAGTGCCTGAGGAGGCTTTATCAGAGTCCCACAGATAGGAAATCAAGGGTCTGGGAATAGCATTTGGGTGTTTCTGGCTTCAGGGTCTCATGAGGAGAGGCTGAGTAGGGTCTGGGACCCAGTATAAACTCCTCATCTGTCTTCAGCATTCCAGAGAGGGGCTCAAATCCCAGAATGCCATGTGACCGTGGGCTTCAGTCCTCTCTCAGTTGCACAAAGAGGTTGACCCCGATGATCACTAAACTCCCTGCCACCACAGAACAATTCCAGGATTCCAGGCCCTGCCAGCCTAGATTGGCAGCCGCACAGGCCCTGCTGTGTACTCAAGGATCATGCATATTTAACTTTACAATGAAAGGGTTTTGTTTTTTTTTCCCTTCTTACCCTTTCTCTACACATTGCAGAAAGAGGTCTGGATCAATGGCTGCTAATGGAAAACCTTAACCTGCAATGAGGAGGAGAGACCTTTCTAACCAGGAGAGGCCCCTTTAATGTACTCAGTTTCCCGTCCCAGGGTGTGTCTGCATGCCTATTTCCCTGAGAGCAAGCAGGGCTGGGAAGGAGGCTGAGGACTGTGTAAGAATGACCTGTAGATCCTTTCCTTTGGAAGAGGAAGCAGGCTTTGGTCCAAAACAAAGAGGGGCACTAACAAGGAGCAGTGGACGGACCCCCAGGGAGTTACCCCTGTGGGAGCAATATAGAATTCACACACTTGCCACTTGCACAGATACCCTCCAGGGGTCCCTCCCCCACAAGGCTTAGGGTCCCAGGCTTCCTCGCCACCCAGACCTGGCCCCAAGGCTCTTTACTCCCAAGCACTTTCTCAGGGGCACCCATAATGCTTAGCCTGTTGGAGGTGGGTGAAAATCAAAGTAAGTCTGTGTACAGCTTTAATCACATTAATATCCTCGCTCCTTCTGCCTTGGCGAGCGCCTGTTTGATGTCTTGATGCTTGACCCTTTCATCTGCTGGATGTTCCAGCTTCTCCATTCTGTGATGGACAGCGCTGTCCCTGAGGAAGGTCAGGGGTTCAAGAGTTGTCCGAACGTCAGAGACGAAAAGGTTTTCGGGGCTCATTTGGTTTGATTTCCCTATGGTATGGGAGCGGACCCAAGGTCATAAATAAAAGAAACGGTGTGTCTCAAGCCAGGCAGATCACAGGTGATGGGAGAGGGCCTGTGTCCGTACCACCACTCCACAGACACAAGGCGTCCCTGCTCCACCCGTTATCAAGGGACCAGCCTTCATGCCTCTCTGGGCGATGAGGCTCCAGGATAGGTTTTTGGAGGAACAAAGCTCACTCCCACCTCTACCCCCACCCCAAACCTCCCCTCTCTCCAGGGTTTCAGGTATCCCAGGTTGGCCTTGAACTGCCTTTGTAGCCAAGGATGACCTTGAACTTTCTGCCTCCACCTCCTAAGTGCTAGGCTGATAAGCATGTCCCACCATGCCCGGTTTTGTGCAGCGCTGGGGACCAAGCTTTCTTGCAGAGCAAGCCTTCTGATGACTCAGGCACAACCCAAAGAGCCATTGGAAGGATGGGACCTCCTGGTGTGGTTTTCTGGATCATAGAACTCCCAGACCCGGGGTTGGGGATTTAGCTCAGTGGTAGAGCGCTTGCCTAGGAAGCGCAAGGCCTGGGTTCGGTCCCCAGCCCCGAAAAAAAAAAACCAAAAAAAAAAAAAAAAAAAAAAAAAGAACTCCCAGACCCATCCCTTCTCTGTTCTGACCGTAGGTTTCTCTTCTGTGAAGAAGAAAAGAGGAAGGGAAAGATAAATGGCTCCAGCAACCCATCCTGCTCTGCTTCTAGCACTGAAAGCCCTTTCTAGGTGTCATGGGGGCAGACTCCTCCTTTTCTAGACAAGGTCTTAAATAGCTCCGGCTTACCTCCTTGAACTTGTTATGTAGCTGAAGTTAACCTCGAACTTTTGACTTTCCTCCTTCCACCCCGTGTATGGAGGAGGGGTAGTCACACACCACCACTCCGAATTTACCTGGTGCTGGGGATCAACCTGCTCACAGGCTAGGCTAACACTCCCAGCTGACCTCCATGCCCTGTTCCTCCTACCAGGCTTCGTGAGGCTGACAGTCACATTTTGTGGGTGACCTTATTACTTTTCTTTTCTGGCAAGTGGGTTCCCAAGGGCTGTAGTCCCACCAGCTCCTCCTCCTCCTCTCCTGAGGCTGAGCTTAAATGGTACAGAGGCAGTAGAGAAGTCCAGACCACTCCAGAGGGAGGCCAGCCTGGTCTACAGAGCAGGTTCCAGAACAACCAGAACTACATAGAAAAGAAAACTTGCCTCAGGAAACAAGAAGGAGGAGGAGGAGGAGGAAAAAGAAGAGGAGGAGGCAGTCACAAAACAACACCCCCCCCCTTCTCACTTTATACCTGCCCCACATAATATATACCTGCTTCTCCTGGGGGCTTCCAGCTGGGCTTGGAATGACCTCATCCTGGAAACTGGACTCTGACTCTGTCCTTATGCCAACTCACAATCTCCCATGAAATACCTGCTCATGCCACTCTCCAACACGCCCCATCCCCACCCGGGCTGGCCATTATGACACTCTTACCTTCAGTAGCTAGCCATCCGCCATTACTGTTAAACCCCAGACAAAAAACGATTCGTTGATATGTCCAAGGCAAAGCCCAAATGCTCACCCAGTGCCCCAGGCCTTCTCTTCCTCCGCTGCCTGTCACCTATCACTTGGCTGACCCACTTCAGCTCTAGTCGATCAGACTTGACACTGCCCTTCACCACAGATGCCGCTTCACTTTCCAAAGGTCACTCAAACAGAATACCTGCCCTGGAGTCATCGGTCGTAGAACCCAACTAAACCCCAGAGGCCAAACCTCACAGAATCATAATGGCTACTGTTTACTGATCAGTGGAGTAAGTCATAGGCTCTTCATCACCTTGAACTGTCATAGCAGAAGGCTCTCATCTGGAAACACAGAGACAGGCTAACCTCAGAGCTGCCACAGAGCGGCCAGATAGGAGGACTGAGATTTGGTGTGGACAAAGTGGTTTTATGATGGAAAAGCTCTCCCAGGTGGCCTGAGCTCCCATGCCACCTCCTTGCCCTGGGTAGCATCAGGGATAGCTCACTGGCTTCAGGATACCATGCATCTGGTCTGTCTGTTCTCCTCCCAACAGCTGCCTGTCTTATCACCAAGAGGAAAAGAGTCACCCGTGTCTGCCCAATCCAGTTCCCACCCTAGAAAATACTGCCACTAGGTGATAGCTGAGGACAAGGCCTGAGGAAGAGAAGATCTCACTCTGCATAGTCACTCACTCTGTCCTGTGCTGTGTAAGCATCAGCAGGGCACTGACCATAGGCTCAGTCTTAAACTGGGAATTTGGAGAGATCCCAAATAACCATTAGGTTTGTCCCGTGATTTGTGGAAACTCAAGCTGAGGGCTAGAGAAGGCTTAGCTGATAGCATGGACAGGGAGATACCTATCAGATTTAGCTTTTCTGTGGGTGGCTAACAACACTTCTCACTGAACCTCAGGGTAGCACAGTCGAGTGGAGCTGCTGCGATCTCATACTATGGGTGGCTCCCACTTCCCACATAGCCCTTCTCTGGACCTTCCTCAGCCATCTTCTGTATCACCTGCTTCTCTTCTCGTGAGCAAGCTTGTCTAGGTCTCAGCTCTGCACCTCAGACTGGCTGAATGAATGACTTCTCCTGTGGGTGGAGAGGGACGAAGAAGGTGCTCTCTGATTTCACATGGGGGTACTAGGCCCTCCTCCAAGTATCTGCTCGTGTGAACGTCAGCCCCAGCCCCAGAGTCTGAGTGTAAAGGCCTGGTTTATAGCCTGTTTTAAGGCCTGGGGAATGAGACACGAAGAAGGCAAGTTAACAGAGCAGGGTGAAGCAGGAAGGGATAAGGGAGAGATGCTGAGTGTGTCTGAGGGCGAGGGGGAAGGAAACGTGGACATTTTCCCTCCCTATTCACTGCCTAGGAGGGCTCTGAGGAGAATCTCAATGTTCTGTAATTGGCACGGATCAGTGGCGGGGTTTCTCCTTCGCCAGCAGTTCCTGCCTGGTCTGTGGGCTATGGGCTGGTGGGGGAAGGCCGTGTGCTGGTCTTCCAGGCTTGGGATTCGAGGCCTGCCTGCCCCCTGCCCACTTGGCTCGGAGAACACATTCTCCGTGAGGCCCCCCAGCCCACGGCTGATCCCGATGGTAGCAGCCAGAGAAACAGAAGGTTTGCTTGTTTGCGCCTGCTGCACTCCTCCCCGCCACAGCCCGGGACCCCTCTCAGGGGTTCCTTGGCTGCCAGGGCCTGGTGCTCTCAGTTGCTATGGCACCAGCCCTAGATGAGGCTGGGGGGGGGTGGGAGTTGGGGGGTAGGGGTGGGCAGGGAGGGCAGCCGAGGGAGGTAGAGGCTAGAACTCGGTAACTTCCCAGGCTCCGGCCCTCTGCGGGTATTCTAGGGGTGCTGGACTCATAGAGGCAGGCCTGAGGCACAGGGGGCAACACATACTCTGTCTCAACAGCACTAGTGGCAAGACCAAACTGGGGTTTTTCTCTGCAAGAATTTCCTTTTGGGTTGTTGTTGTTGTGGTTGTTGTTTTTGTTGTTGTGGTTGTTGTTGTTTTTGAATAGGACTTTACCATACAGTCTTGGCCAGCCTAGAACTTCCAATGTTGAAGCTGTCCTTGAACTCATAGAGATCTTCCTGTCTCTGCCTCCTACGAGCTGGGATTAAAGGCGAGTGCCAGCCACTCTGCCCACCCAGGCTATGGATCCTAATATCCTCCCGATACTCAGATTCTATGGTGAAGTCTCAAAAGGGCCCTGACTTCTGTCTCCAAGGCAGGGCCCTGACCTTGGAGAATCCTTTCTACCGCTGAGGGCTTCAGCTAGCAGCAATTTCCTGTGGACCAGAGTTGCTTCAAGTTGGGAGCAGGGCTGTCTTGCTCAGTGGTTAAGAAAACAGGCTTTGGACCCAAACCAGCCTGGGTTTATATATTATCCTAACTCTTATGATCATTGGTTATGTAACCTTAGGCAAGTCACCAAACCTCCCTGAGACTTAGCGTTCTCCTCTTTGAAATGGGTACAATGAGCCCCTCCCCCATACAACTGTTGTGTGGATAGAGTAAAATCTGTGGATCACTTCTTTAAACAGAACATCTGGCTTCAAATTAGTTGGGGCTTTCATTTGTTTTCAGGTTGGAACAGTGAGTGAGAAGAAAGGTCATTGTTCAGTGGTTATGGGAAGGTTGGTGGTGTAAGGGACAGAGAAAGACAGACTGTGCTCACTATAATAAAACCACGGTGGTGGTCTGGTCTCTGAGGATCCTGAGCTGTCTAGGTAGAAAGGGCCACAGAGGAAATGGTGAGATTGCTGTTTTAGGCTGTGTGCAATTGCAGAGAAGGGGTGGGGGTGGGGGAAATAGGGCATGTGTGACCCCTACTGGCCCTAAGATTGTAGCACCATGACCATTGATTCCACTTTGGCCCAGCTCAGAAGAAAGTGTAGAGAAGTCCAGAATAGGAAGAAACAGGCAGCAGACTTGTGACTGGCATACGGTTGGTGCCGCCTGGGCTTCTACGGTCCTTTTTGTTGGTCTGATCAGTGCCTATGGGAAGGCTGGTGGACAGAAGCAGGACCAACCTGTTAGTTCTGCAGGAAAGGCAGAGCGTACATGAATGGGTGTTGGGCCTGTGTGCTAGACAGGCTTAGTGACAGCCTGCCAAGGATTTTGCACCGTAGCCTTCCTTTCAGACCTCAGTTTTCTCATCTGTGAAGTGGGAGAGCAACAGGGTGTGGTGGATCGGGCGGAGAACCTGACGGGTTCACTCTCGGGAGAGTCTGGACCAGGTGGCAGACAAAGGCCTTAAATCGGCCTTCGGTGACTATGCAAGGGGTGCTAGGCGCAGAAGGGATGGCCCAAGGTAGAGCCGCTACCATGTTGGAACTCTCCAAGGCTAAGTCCTCGGTTCTTCTGAAATAACTGACAAGAGAAGGCTCAAGTGAGCCCCTGGAGACTGGAAGCTGGCGGAGGGGTGGGGGTGGGGGGCTGGGCTGGGGAGCAGTGTCCCAGGGCATCTGCAGAGCCAGGCTGTATGGCCTGGAATGAAGCTGAGGGGGCTGAGCCTGAGGCCAGCAAGGCGCCTGAGGCAGGGGGCAGGAAGTGCTTGCTCTGCAGGCGCCTGGGCTGTGGGCAGAGGCATGGTTGGACCTCCCATCCTCCTCTCTGACCTCCTTCCCAGGCCGGTTCCCAGCATGCGTGGGGATCCCGGGCCCCCTCCCCGGGGCCCCTAGTGCTGTCAGGCACACACTGAACACTTTCCCACAGGCTGTTAGAATGCCATCTAACCCCCAGCTCTCACACTCTGTGGGGGCTGGGCTGGGGGGTGGCGGGGGCCGGGGGAGGATTGGTTTATTCTTTATCTGCCTGGTTCCTTTCCAGACAGATGTTTCGTTTTATTTTGGACTTCCAGAAAATAGGCCGTTTCATTTCCATTTTGTCCCTGGGGAGGACTCCTGGGGAGAGGAGCACAGAATGAGTGTGGTACCCTGGGGAGCAGAGATGACAGTGACCTTCGTCCTGATGATGCTCCCTATAGCCATGGCGCCACAGAGAGCCATGGGCAGGTCAGGGGAACGACAGGGTCAAATGGGTGCTTTAGAGAAAGGAAGTGAGGCCAGAGGGGACGAGGGAGACTGAATGGTCATGATGGGGCAAGGGACATGGAGATGCTCCTGAGGGGGCCTGGGGAGATGCGCTGTGGAGTGCTAGCATGGCTGAGACTTCTCCAGGAAAATGTGCCCTAGGATGAAGGGATGGGTTCTTTCCTTCCCAGGTTTCTGATCCCACTTGAAACTGTATCCTCCCCCTCCAGACCCTTCTCTGGCTCCCAGGATTGGGGTGGAGCAGGGCAGCTTCCTAACTGGTACTATAAGATCACACCCATGTCAGCTGGATCTGAGAAGGCGAGAAGTGCCAAACTCTGTCAGGTCCAGACCAGACCATTGTCACTTGCTCACTGCCCAGCTGTTAGCCAAGGATTTTGTCCCTGGCTGCAGATTCCTCTTACCCACCCCCTCCAACATCCCGTCTAGAACTGGCTGCCTCTTCTGAGCTGAGTCATGGCATCCCAGTCTGGGTCAAGGAGACTCACCCCACCCTCACCCCTAACCCGGCATTCCAGGTCCACAGGGCAAGGGTCCCGAGAGCTATAGCGTCAGTCTGGAAAGTTTTTCCACTCTCTTGACCTAGGCTGTAATAATGGGACGACGGAGAGGCAATAGCTATATTTCCTTCCATTGGTGCAGGGGCCATGCAGGGGCCCTGATTTGGAAGATAGGAACAAGCCAGGGAGCCAGTTTGTGTCTACTTTGGTCAGTGATTTAGCAGGTCTCACCTCTGAATCTCTGTCACAGGTCTCCCTGTCATAGGGCAGGTTAAGGAGGGTGACTGTCCTGTTAAGAGACACATAAAGCCCCGGTAGGGGTTGGTGAGCTCCAACAGCCCAAAACCCATTTGAGACCATCCTGGAGAGAGAGAGAGAGAGAAAGAGAGAGAGAGAGAGAGAGAGAGAGAGAGAGAGAGAGAGAGAGAATGGGACTTTTCATGTCCCCATCCCAATCCTCAGCTTCCTGTCTGTTCAGTGATCTCTTCAGTGAGCCTCAGAAAGGGATAGGTAGATGTTTCCTGGCTGCAGGGCATTGACATTCCAAGGTTCTGACCCTGTGACCCCAGGATTGGGCCTCCTGCTTGGGTATCTTGTTTATTCAGAACTTGGTGGGACTGAAGCTGGCCGACTCCACCAAGTGCCCCTTTGAACCGCAGCTGGCTTTCTGCTCTCCCATCCCATTGGGTTTCTGTCTGACCTGACCTCTGCCCCCACTCAGTGCCAACAAAACCCTCCACATTTGCAACCAGCTTGGTGGCTACTCTTTCTTTCTTTCTTTCTTTCTTTCTTTCTTTCTTTCTTTCTTTCTTTCTTTCTTTCTTTCTTTCAAGTACACTGTAGCTGTCTTCAGACACACCAGAAGAAGGCATCAGATCTCATTACAGATGGTTGTGAGTCACTATGTGCTGGGAATTGAACTCAGGACCTCTGGAAGAGCAATTGGTGCTCTTAACCACTGAGCCATCTCTCCAGTCTCCTTAGCGGCCACTCTTAAGCCTAGGTATTGTCTCATTCTCATCTTAGAACATAGATTTGTGCCCCTGTCGTAGGCACTCCCAGGCTACTCCATACCTCTGGAGCCTGCCTTGGGTCCTTCCGACATTCAGTCACCAAGTTCTGCCGACCCTCAGCTACATTCGTCTCCAAGCCATCTGTCTCAGTCAGTCCCCACCCACTGCCCTCTGCCCAACCACACACTGTACCAAGGGAAATCTGCAGGGGGTGGCAGGTGGTGGACAGGCACGCTGCCTCATTTCAGCCAGAAGGTTCCTCTTGTCTGGTCTGCATCTCTTGGCAATTTCCCAAAAGCAGTTTCTGCCTCCATTCTCTTACCTATAAAATGGGAATAATCCTCCACCTCAGAGCTTTCAGAGGATCCAGTGAGGCAATGCGTGCCAAGTACTGCACAGCAAGTGAGGTTTAGAGCTCCTCTATGCTTGTTCACGGATGCGTGGGCAGAGGGTGACTGTGAGTTTGTGTACACATGCTCTGGATATGTCCTATGTTGGGGGATGGGGTGGTTTACATGCGTGACTGTTATACACAAGGGCCTCTCTGATGAACACACCGTAAAGTATACAAGCATCCGTCTGTGCAGCGTGCACGTGCGGTGGGCACTGAGGGGGCCGTGTGTGCGTGGGTCTTGTGTGGGCATGCACATGGTTCGTGCCTGCGTGAGGGCTGGGCGCACACCCGAATAGCTACGCGTGTGTGTGTGCTGTAGAAGAGCGTGTGTGAGAGAGCGTAGGCAGCATCTGGACTGTGCATGTGTTCACCGTATGCAGGCCTCCCTTTGGCAGCAATACAGGTCCCCCCCCTTCCCAGACTGCTTGTGTCGTGGGAGCCTCGGGACCCCGAGGGAGGAAAACTGATGCTGGCGGATGTGGCCAAGATGGGCTAGATTTATTTAGATTAAAATGGTGGGAAAGGAGTGGGAAACTGTGCACGCTTGTGACAAGCAGGAAGGCCAAGGCTCTGAGGATGACTCCCAAGCCTGCTTGTTCCCCTGGGGGTCACTCCTGTTCCCTAAGGGGTGTCTCACATCTGTTGTGAGAAGCTGAGTAGACCTTCTCTGGACCTACCCTGAACAGAGCAATACCAAGGACTTCCTGACCACAGCCAGGGAGTGGGGTTTGGAGATTTTTCTACCCACACTGATGAATCCTCCACCTGCGGCTGGCCGCCCATACCCACTTCCACACCCGAGTTTATTTGGCGGGAAGTCACCTGAGAAAACACCTAACTTCTAGCTGTGTGGAGAAACTGTGGCCGTTTAGACAGTGTGTCTGAATCTACCCCCTAGATCAGTGAGATGAGATGGGTCATGGATTCCCAGGTACTGTGGCCTCAAACATGACATCGGCATACCTGACCAGCCATTTCTTCCTCAGGCCACCCCACTGAGAATAATGGCGGCCAGACATTCTCATCAGTAAGTCAGACAGGTAGAACTTTTGAATAGTGACAGCTTTTTAAGATCACAGAGCCGGGCGTGGTGCACACCTTTAATCCCAGCACTTGAGAGGCAGAGGCAGGCGGATCACTGAGTTAGAGGTCAACCTGATTTACATAGTGAGTTCCAGGACAGCCAGGGTTACACTGAGAAATCCTGCCCCCCCCCCAAAAGAACCCAAAATAAAACAACAACAAAACCCCACGCAAACCAAAAAAGAAGACCATCACAACCTGTCTGGGAATGAATATGCAAATGAGGCAGGCTGGCAGGAGATCTGGTCATTGTCACAGTGGGTTCAAGGGCCTGATGAGGGGAGCTGTTCAAGTCCAAGACTGCTGGCGTCTGTGACTTGCAGTGTCCCTCAGCTCCTTTGCTTAGTCTGTCCTTCCGACAGACAGCTGGAACCCACTTTGTGTCTATGTGACATGGTCATGATTCTGAGCCTCTCTGGGTCTCCTCTTCCCGTTTAAGAAGGCTCCTTCCCGGCTTAGAGCCCTTACTTTTAGCTACCCCAGCCTTATTCCCTGCCGGAGAGGGCCTGAGAAGGGAAGATGGTGTACCGCAAAGTAGAAGGGTTGGGGACTGCATGCCAGGGGTTCCAGCCTACAGGGTCAACACAGCCTACCAGAGTCAGACCAGCCTCCTTACGGTGACCTCCCATCCCCTGGCCAGCGGGCCGAATTCCTCCTTTAGAATAATAAACACTGTGGCCAGCCAGGGAGGGCTGGGAGGGGAGGGGAGGAAGGCTGAGATGGGTCCTCCCCCACCCTGGGCTGCTATGATTTTCTTTGGCCCACATCTCTGGCAGGAAGTGGGGAGCCAGAGGGACACGCACCAAGGGGGAAGATGGCCTCTGTAGGGCCTGTTGGCTGTGCACCCAAATGCTATCTAGGCAGTTCCAGGATGCCTGGTGTCCAGCTGGAGGGGTCGACACCAGAGGGATGTCATAGGGAAGACGGAGAATGGGGCATCAGGAAGGATTTGACCAAGGATAATTCTGAGAGGAGAAACTCAGGGCCCTGCAGGCTGTCGAAAGATGGGGTAAAGCAGGTCTGTGCAGCTTGCTTCTTAAGGTGTTGAACAGAGCTAGAGTGCTGCCTTGAGGTGTCTGATGCACCATGTGTGACTACAGCCCTCACAGATGATGCATTCATTAGCTTCTCTCTAGCTGGAGGCTCTGCCCGCAGGTAGGGCTCAGGCAGTGGAGCTCGTGAGACCTGACTCCTCAGCCCTGGGGAAAGTGATGGAGCTGACAAACTGGTCCAGGCCTTGCAGCCCCACAGTCTCAGGATGCTCCTTGTTGCCCATCACATGATTGCCTCCTATGTTTCTTGATCTGTGACTCTGACCATACCTGGCTATTGCTATCTGAGGAAAGGCTGCTGAGAGGAAGGACGAATCAAAGATTCACCTGATACACTGTGCCCATCTGTGTCCCTGCTCTAGCGCTCTCTTCACAAGTCTCCTCTGTCTCTGTTCCCACTCTTCAGCTGTCTCCCTCTTGAACAGGCTCCGTTGGGAACCTTGGGTAAAGGTCTTTGTTCCTCAGTTTCCCTATGTAGACATGGAAGGTGGAGGTGGGAAGTTTGGCCTCAGTAGTCTCCAAGAACCTTTAAGGCTTGATGAATTAGACAGGGCTGGGAACCTGGTTCCTCTCTCCTGGGCCTCCTGTGCAGCTCTGTGCTGAGTAGGGGGGCCAGCCCACTCCCACATTCCATAGTCCTGACCCCCACCCCCTCCCCACTTCCCTTCCCACAGACATCCCATTTCCTGTTGTGCTTGCGGAGGGAGCTGTGGGAGCTCTCTGGGCTCTGGCTCACCCCCTCCGACTCCTCCAGGCCTTTCATCACACTTTCCCAAATATTTGTGCTGGCAGATAAGTGCCTGGTATTGGAACTGTCACCCGGACGAGGACGGGGCCATCAGAGCTGCCAAGTCCCCAATCTAGCCCAACTCCCCCCCTCCAGTGTAACATACAGGGACCCGTAGGCAAGGGACTCAACCAAGGTCATGTAAGAGCTGGAAGAAGAGAGGAGAGAGCTTGGGGACCTGGACGTCTTCCCAGCCTTGAGATAGGCGATTGGATGCCCGGGCAGAGCTGACCCCTCAGGAACCAGGTCTAAGGTGGGCCCTGGCACTGCCTTTGCCCACACTGGACTCTGATCCATGTTTTATTCTACAGGGCACCATGGGGCTTCCAGAGGTGATGCCAGCTTCAGTCCTCAGAGGTAAGTAAGCTGGAGACAAGGGCGAGAGCCCCAAGGATGTCCCTAGGGAGCTGGCAGTGGTGATGCTTGGTAGCACCAGGACCCGAGAGTCTGGAAGTTCCACAGCGCTCTTGAGTCTCAGTTTCCCTGAATTGGGAAGCGGTCTGCAGAGGCCTCTTTCAGCCACTCACCTATTAGCTTTTCTTTCCATCCACTCAATGGATCCCTCCTTGTCCAGAACCACGAGCTCAAGCTCCTTGCTTATTCTACTGCATCCACGGCCCCCTCTGAGACACCCCAGCCTCCTCTACCCCTCTCCAGTCCAGCTGGACACTTGCCTTCAACTCTCCAAGGTCTGGGCAAATGCTCGAGCACCCAGTGATGAGCCAGTGGCCTGCCCTACTCACCATTGTTTGATGGCCCTGCTGACTGGCTGCATCTGCCCTGACCTTGGACACTAGGGATCACGGGGGTGTGGCTGACACATCCTCCCTGTGAACAGTGGTGACCATAGCTGCTTCTCCTAATCCTCCTCGAGAAGGTGCACGGGGGAGGCACCAATCATTTGACACATACACATCCTAACCCTCCCCACGCCATGTCCTTCAAGCCCTCAGGGGCCTCAGCATCTCAATGGCCCTAAGTCTGCCCCAACTCTGAGCTACATGAGAACCTCTTTCCTATGGTGACCTGTGAGCTCTGTAGAAACCTAAGCAGCTACAGCGAAGATGACTAGGGAGTGACCTGGAAGGCAATGCAGGAACCGGAGGTCTGGGGATTGCTTCCACAGGATTTCCTGCCTCTTTCTCCTGCATGCTGCCTGCACATAACATAGCTGAAGGGTTTGGAGGCTGGAGTCAGATGAGGCAGAGACCTGGGAAAGGAGCCCTTGAGGGCCTGACAATGGTCAAGCAAGCAACTTGCGTTGAATGGGAAGATGTAGTCTTTAAAGACTTGAGAGAAACTCAGGCCTCCCAGACAACTCTGAGGGAGGGGCTAACATCTCTTTGCCGTGACCATGATGTGTGACACTTTTCGCCCAAAGGCCGATTGTTGCTGTTCGTGCTATTGCTCCTGGGACCACAGATCTCCCAAGGCCTAGTCATCACGCCCCCTGGGCCAGAGTTCGTCCTCAACATTTCGAGCACCTTTGTTCTGACATGCTCAAGTTCAGCTCCAGTGATGTGGGAACAGATGTCCCAGGTGCCCTGGCAAGAAGCAGCCATGAACCAGGACGGCACCTTCTCCAGTGTGCTGACACTGACTAATGTCACTGGGGGAGACACCGGAGAATACTTCTGTGTCTACAACAACTCGCTGGGGCCAGAGCTCAGTGAGCGGAAGCGCATCTACATCTTTGTGCCAGGTAAGGACACTTGTCTGCGTGCCTACCCCTTCACCCCCATCTCTACAGCACACAGCACAGAAGGAAACTCCAAGAGTACCTCAGGGCTCCGCTAGATACAGGCAAAGAGAGCAGCGTCCAGCCTGCCTCAGCCAGCATGTTCCTTTCGCTTGTTGTCTCCTCTCTCCCAGCCACTTCTGCTCTTGTCTCCCAAGAATTCTGCATTCTCGGCTGGTTTCAACCTGTTCGTTTTGGCTTCCATATCCTACTACCCTGGTTCTTTGAGCCCTAGGTACCTTTATGACCTCTCACCTCCTCACTCTGACTCCCCCGCTGTCAACATCGCAGGAAGAGCAGGAAATGGCCAATGAGAGCATCTTCTTCAGTCTCATTGTGCTAACAGAAGACCCAAGAGGATTTCTAAAGAACAGAATGGATCAGTACACTGTTCTAGAGGCCAGCATCTAGCAAGGGCCCCTCAAGATCTAGGGGCCGGCATCTGGCAAGAATATGTTCTTTTTCTTCCTCCTCTTCCTCCTCCTCTCACCCTGGGAAGTCTCACATGTACGTAGCCTTGGCCGGTATGGAGGGCATTGTGTAATCCAGGTTGCCTTCAAACTCATAGAAATCCATCTGCCTCTGCTTCCTGAGTGCTGGGATCAAAGGCAGGTGCTGTCACACTCGGCATCGTTTCTTTTTGAGGCAATGTCTAGTTGTTATATGGCCAACCCCGGCCTTGAACCTACCTCCTACCTCCACCACCTGAATGTACTATGGCACCTCTTTCATGAATGCTAGGCAGGCCATCTCCCCGTCTCTAGCTGTAGCAAAAGCCTTGCTACCTTATACCATGGCAAAGACTGAAGGGGTAGAACAGGAGAGGGGGCTGAACTTATGCCTTCATAACTGCACCAGTCCACGATGCCTTCATGAGTACTACCCCTGCTTCTACTTTCCTTTTTAATACTGGGGATTGAACCCAGGGTCTTGTCCATACTAGGGAAGGATGTTACCACTGAACTACATCCCCAGGCCTTTACATTATGATTATTTTTCAAATTAATTATTTATTTTTATTTATGTGTATATGAGTGCACTGTGTGTGCATGTGTGTATGTGTATGTGCATGTGTGCATGCATGTGTGTATGTGTGCGCATGCATGTGTGTGTATGTGTGTGTGTGTCTGCGTGTGTGTCTGTGTGTGTGTGTGTCTGTGTGTGTGTGTGTGTGTGTGTCTGTGCATGTGTGTTTGTGTGTGTCTTTGTGTGTATATGTGTGTGTGTGCTTGTGTGTCTCTGTGTGTGTATGTGTGTGTGTGTGTGTGTGTGGGGTGTGTGTGTGTGTGTGTGTGTGTGTGTGTGTGTGTGTGTGTGTGTGTGTGTGTGTGTGTGTGTGTGTGTGTGTGTGTGTGTGTGTGTTTACCAGCTGGAATTACAGGCAGTTGTGAGCTACTTGATGCAGGTGCTAGGAAACAAATTCAAATCCTCCGGAAGAACAGCAAGTTCTCTTAACCCCTGAGCCATCTCCCCAGCCTCACTATTACTGTTTTTAACTCTTCATTTTGAGACAGAGTCTCACAAGGTTACCATGACCAGCCTTGAATTCACCCAGAAGCATTGGCAAGCCTCAGCTCCACAGTTCTCTAACATCTCCCATCTGCTTCACAAGTAGCTGGGAGTCCAGGCCTTCCCCACCCAGACAAGCTGACAGTCATCCCTTACTTATTCTACCTGAAAATACCATTACAATGGCAATTATAGTTGAATGCAGTTTGCAGGGGACCAACACCAGAACCATAGCAGCATCCTTATTCTACATTGAGGTGATTGAGGGGCAGAAAGGGGAAGAGACTGTTCAAAGTCAAAAAGCAATTCACGGGACGGCTAGAACCTCACTGTTCTGGCTGTGATTAAACAAGTTGGCCAATAGCAATTGGGAAGGGAAGGATTTACTTCATTTTAGTAGCTTACAGTCAGTCCATCAGGAAGAGAAGTCAGGGCAGGAACCTGATGGTAGAGACTGAAGCAGAGGCCATGGAGGAATGTAGCTTGGTCCTCATGGCCAAGACCACCTGCCCATGCAGGGCATCACCCACAGGGTGTTGAGCCTTTCCACATCAGTCATTAATCAAGAAAATGCCCGCAGACTTGCCTACAGGTTATCCGATGGAGGCATTTTTTCTTTTTTTTTGGAGCTGGGGACCGAACCCAGGGCCTTGCGCTTGCTAGGCAAGCGCTCTACCACTGAGCCAAATCCCCAACCGGAGGCATTTTTTCAATCCAGGTTTCTCCTTCCCAGATGACCCTAGCTGATGTCAAGTTGACAAATTCTAACCAGGACATTCATTCCTTGGCTCTACTCTTGACAGATCCCACCATGGGCTTCCTCCCGATGGACTCTGAGGACCTATTCATTTTTGTCACGGATGTCACTGAGACGACGATTCCATGCCGAGTGACAGACCCCCAGCTGGAGGTGACGCTGCATGAGAAGAAAGTGGATATCCCCCTACATGTACCCTATGACCACCAGCGAGGTTTCATTGGTACTTTTGAGGACAAGACTTACATTTGCAAAACCACCATTGGGGACAGGGAAGTGGACTCCGATACTTACTATGTCTACAGCCTGCAGGGTGAGCCCCGCTTTCTGGCCCTTCGTGGAAGAATCACCTGTCCGTTTACTAAGTCCACAGCTCCGTGTCTTATTAGGTTCTCTTGTAGTTTTGGGAGGGACCTAGTGTTCTCTACATTCTATAAAGGAAACAGTGGCTCGGAGAAAGGATGGAGTTGGTCCACAGTCACAGTGCGCTAAGGGCTGGGTTATTCTGCACAAAGTGGGGGCACAGACACAGGCTTGGAGCCAGCCAGGTTTGGATACCAGCTTGGCCACTTCCCATCTGGACTTCTTTGCACAAGGCATACGGTTCCCATGAGCCTGATTCCCTCCCACCTTCCCCACCATAAGATGAGAATGAGGAAAACTGCCTTCCTTACAAGATTTTGGGGGGAGGTAAAATAAAAGAGATTAAGGTGCTTAGCATGTGAAAGGTGCTTGGTAAATTTGGATTCCCAGAGAACTGGATTTTGGCTTCCAGATTGCTCTCTCATTGTCAGCTCCATGAGGGAAGAGGTTCTGCCTGTGGTGTTTGCTCCTCTAGCCCCAGTGTCTAGGATAGCGTTTGTATATAACAGTAGTTTAATTATTACTGATAGACTCAATGAATGAATCTTTTACAATAGCCAGCCTTTCCCTGTGGACCACACCTGTTCCCCAAGCCTAGTGCTGGTGGCTAGTGATGCCCTCCTTGGCCCTAATCCAATCTCTTTGCCTCATTCCAGTGTCATCCATCAATGTCTCTGTGAATGCAGTGCAGACTGTGGTCCGCCAGGGTGAGAGCATCACCATCAGGTGCATCGTGATGGGCAATGACGTGGTCAACTTCCAGTGGACGTACCCCCGCATGAAGGTAACGCTGGGCAAAGGTTGGAAGGCAGGCTGGGCATCTCAGCTCTTGCTGGCTTCTGATTTGGGGACTTGACCTTGCAGAGTGGGCGGCTGGTGGAGCCGGTGACAGATTACCTCTTCGGAGTGCCCTCCCGCATTGGCTCCATTCTTCATATCCCCACCGCTGAGCTGAGTGACTCTGGCACCTATACTTGCAACGTGTCAGTGAGTGTGAATGACCACGGCGATGAGAAAGCCATCAACGTTACTGTGATCGGTGGGTGCCTTGGGCTCAGCCTTCTACCTCAGCCTGCGCTGGACCAGACTCTGGCACAGACCTGGGGTCTTCTTTTTCAGTATTAGACCCAAATGAAGTGCAGCAGCCCCGGATAGAACTCTGAGCCCAACCTAGACTTCCCACCTAGCCGCACTCCTAGTTCATTCTCAACCCCTCAGTGCAGGTCTTGGCAATCCCGTCACCAAAGTCAACCACTGCACTAGTTTGAAGTCCCCCTGCACCATATATAAATATTAAGGATCCAGAACAGAAAACTACAAGTCCAGTCCCAACTTCAGCACTGACCCTAACGCCATCGGTATCAAATTCCATCCCTGCTTCTGTCCCAGCTTGCGCTTCAGCTCTGTTGCCTGGAGAAACCTTGCCCCTAGATTCTAGAAGCCCCTAGAAGGTGTTTATCTTGCCTTTGGTCCGAGCTGGCTTCTTTGAACCCTCCACTAGACATCGGCAGGATGCGTACTCTCATTGGTGTCTGGACATAGCTCCGCCCACAGGGCCCGCCCCTGACTGTTGTACCTTCACAGAAAATGGCTATGTGCGGCTGCTGGAAACACTGGAAGACGTACAAATTGCTGAGCTGCACCGGAGCCGGACGTTGCAGGTGGTGTTTGAGGCTTATCCGACGCCCTCTGTCCTGTGGTTCAAGGACAACCGTACCTTGGGTGACTCCAGCGCTGGAGAGTTAGTTCTGTCCACTCGCAACGTGTCTGAGACCCGGTGAGCACCAGCTAGTCCACTTGTTTTGGAAGCTTCGAAGCTGCCAGACAGCCCTGGGGACCAACAAACCTAGGACCTTCTTGTCTGAGACTTTGTTGTGTGATAGACACATGCCAGGTACTAGGGAAACTGTAGGAGCAGAGCAGGCCACTCTGCTCCTCCCGGTGGGGGTGGCAGACACCGACGGGTTGGCCACTCAGAGGTTTAGTTACCTTGTGATGAACAGAACCAGCAGGTAACGGCCAAAAGCAAACGCGCTGGATGGGAAGAGGGTGTCCCCAAGGCTAGAGATCAGCAGACAGGCAAGAATATGCCCCTCTGATGGGGATAAGCTTTTGAGAGACAGAAACACACGCTAGCCCTTCCCAAGCCTTCCTGGTAGTTTAGATGAACTGCCTGTGGCTGAGGACTCAGGAGACTGGGTGTGGATCTTGACTCTGCCGTTACCCCTGCGTGACCTTGGCAAAGCTATCCCTTCCCTTGGCATTCTATAGGAAGGTGAGGATGCTTTAGGGGTTCCTAGGGTTCTGATCACAGGTCCCCTGGCCTGGCCTGCTCCATAGGTATGTGTCAGAACTGACCTTGGTACGTGTGAAGGTGTCAGAAGCGGGCTACTATACCATGCGGGCCTTCCATGCCGACGACCAGGTCCAGCTCTCATTCAAGCTGCAGGTCAATGGTAAGGACCATCCCCCTTCCCCTCTCTCTACCCCTCCCTCCCTTCTCCATTTCTTTTCCTTCCTTCTCTGCTCATCCACCCATGGCAGAGCCTGGAGAAAGGGCCTGGAACCAAGAAGGCTACATTTTAGATGGTTGATCTGGCAGGTCCCCTCTCTGGGCCTCAGTTTCCCCAGCTCTAAAAGATGACTGTCAGATTATACTGGTGCTTCCTCCAAGTCTGGGCCATTTATGTACTGATGGCACAATTTTACTTCTCACATACAATTCGTACTCTGCTGAGTAGTTCCAATGTGGCAGTCTGTTCTATCTTTTATGATTTGCATCCTAGGAGGGGAAGAGAAATAGAAAAGGAGGATGGGCTGGAGAGATGGCTCAGTGGCTAAGAGCACTGACTACTCTTCCAGAGGTCCTGAGTTCAATTCCCAGCAACCACATGGTGGCTTATAACCATCTGTAATGAGATCTGATGCCCTCTTCTGGTGTGTCTGAAGACAGCTACAGCGTACTTATATATAATAAATAAATAAATCTTTAAAAAAATCACAGAAAACAAAGAAGGTTAGAAGGTAACATGCAACTGTAGCAGGAGGGGAAGGAGATAGATGGATGGATAGATAATAGATAATAGATGATAGATATAAATAGATAATAGATGACAGATAATAGATGATATAGATAGATAGATAGATAGATAGATAGATAGATGATAGATAATAGATAATAGATGATAAATAGATGATAGAGATAGACAGATAATAGATGATATAGATATATGATAGATAGTAGATAGATAGATTGATTGATTGATTGGAGAGAACCTGGCATAGCATGGCATAGCAGGAGGTCAGAGTTGTAGTTTTTACTATGGTGATCAGGGTTGGCCTTGTTCTGGAGGTGACATTTGTGAGAAGGCTTGAAGAAGGGAGGGCATTGGACAAGTGGGTATTTGTGGAAAAGGCGCTCCAGAACATGTGTCACCCCTTGTCACATTGCCAGAGAAATAGGAGGAAGTTGGGTGTGGCCAGATCAGAGGGCGCTGGCACATATGGAGGGGCATGAGGTTAGGGCCTCCCAGAAATGGAAGGGGACGGAGGGGAGTCACTGGGTAAGAGCTTGCAGCTGGGTACAGAGACTTTGGCTTCTATTGGGCCTGATGGGAAGGGCTATGACAGGGACTCCAGCGACACGATAACCACTTAATGTTTTGTCGATTTGCTCCCTAAAAATAAATGTATTTTGAAAGACAAATTTAGCAACTCAATTGTAGATGGAAATTCAGTGTCATATGCCATAAATATAAAACACTCAAATGAATTCAGAGAAGACAAAGCAGTGCCCAGCTTCATGGGCCTGGCTGCCCAGGGCTCCTGCCAGTTCTCTCTTTGAAGAGCAGGTCTCAGAGGGATGTTAAGGGCAGACTCTGAGCCTTGCCCTTTGATGTACCCCAAAGGAATCTGTCACTTTCACACTGGGACTCCTGGCGTCTGATGCTTCACCTGCAAGAGAGGGTTGTGGGAGGAGGGAAGGGGGTCAGGACGAAGCGGACATGACACACTGTGGTGGAGTCCTCCTGAAGGCCTTTCCTGAGCTCTGTTCTGATCACCTCACTTCCTGACCCTGTACTCCGTCCAGTCCCTGTCCGTGTACTGGAGCTGAGTGAGAGTCATCCTGCCAATGGGGAGCAGATACTCCGCTGTCGGGGCCGGGGCATGCCTCAGCCAAATGTCACCTGGTCTACCTGCAGAGACCTCAAAAGGTGAGCACACCTTGAGGCCAGGCCTCCCAGAATATATGCAGCTGCCTAGAATGCTCGGTTAGGGTAATCTAGACCAGCCTCTTCACCTGAGAGGTCCAGGCCACATCTTCGATCATTCCTCTGCCTTCCGGGAGATACCTAACCCACATTTCTCCTTTTCTTACCTTGATCCTGAGCCATCCTCAACCTAGGAAGGTGCAGGGTCTGGCCCCCAGAGGTGTCTAGTTCACCCAGTGGATATGCGGGGTTTGCCTCTCTATCCTTAACACACTGAGTAACCTTGAGGGTCAAATGAGTGAATTTTGCCATTCAGGAGTCTCAGGTCTGGACTGGGAGCGCCCCCTGCTGGCCCATCTAGGCAGCACAGTAGGAACCTGCTTAAAGAGCAAGCAAAGAAATCAAACTACCACCATTCACAGTCTTACTTTCCCCCACCATTTGCAGAGAGGAAGCTAAGAGAGTCTGCAAGCCAGTCCTTTTGTGTCTCCTGGCAGGTGTCCACGAAAACTGTCACCCACACCCTTGGGGAATAGTTCCAAGGAGGAGAGCCAGCTAGAAACGAACGTGACTTTCTGGGAGGAAGATCAGGAATATGAGGTGGTGAGCACGCTGCGCCTGCGTCACGTGGACCAGCCACTGTCAGTGCGCTGTATGCTGCAGAACTCGATGGGCAGAGATTCACAAGAAGTCACCGTGGTACCACACTGTGAGTGCCCTAGCTGCGGATGGCTCTGATGAGCTCTCACCCCTTCCTTGATCCCACCTCACTGAGTCCGAGTTCCCAAAGCAGATCAAGTCAGCATACTCAGAAGAACGTTACAAAGTCTACCAGAGTAGGTTCCTAGGCGCGCACACGAAATGTGACATTGACACAGGCGCACAAACACAACTTTATACACCACACACACGAAACACATTGACATTTAGGTGTAGAAAGTGAAACTGGTACGCCTGATGCACGCTGCAAACTTGCATGAGCCGGTTGATACTGGGACTCAGGCGTACACTCTTCACGTGCACGTGTGCCGTCTAGTGCCGAGGAGGCTTTGTCTCCAGAGTATATGCGTGTTAGCATCTACTCAAGCATACCCAGTGCTGTTCGTGGATGTGAAACTGCAGAATATATTTTTGTGAGCCGTGCGTATGAGACCAGCCAGATCTAAGACTTGTATACCAAATGCTGAAAGATGAGTGGGGATTAGCTAGCTCGTGAGGGCTGTGGAAAAGCCTAGCGTAGGCTCTGTGTGGGTTCTGAGGAGTTGAAGCAAATGAGCCCGGATGCAGGGCACACTGTACGTGGATTAGGGGCAGGGGAGGGAATAGGGAGGGAAGTGGTAAAGAATGGGGCTACAGGATGCAGAATACAACTACAAGATACAGGATACAGGATACTGCTGCAAAGAGTATTTCGTAGACAATCAAACACAGACCCACGCGCACTGCGCATATACCTGAAAACAGAGACAGGCACACACCCACGCAGGTGTACACACACAGAGGCTTCCGCAGGCTTGTACATGTCTGCTTATGTACATGCCTGTCACCTGCCCTTAGAGGAAGGGTGAGCTTTTAAAGCATCCTTACTGGGACTGCAGAGATGCCTCAGAGGTTAAGTGCACTTGCTGCTCTTCCAGAGGCTCTGAGTTCCGTTCCCAGCACCCACATCAGGCAGCTCACAACCGCCTGTAGCTCCAGATCCCATGGATCTACAGCCTTCTTCTGACCTCTGTGAGCATCCACATGTGTGGCGCTCTGTCATCCAAACGCACACATATATACATACAAAAATATATAAGATATGTGTTCATTTCTTTAGGCAATCACAGATTTCTTTGCACTTGCACTGCCAAGCATATAGTCCCTACGGTCTAGGTGTTAGAAAAATTAAATGCCCTTATTCCCCCATATTCTCATCTATGCACACAGGTAGACTCACTCTGGGCCCGAGTAAATGCAGAGGAAAAGTCATGTGTGACGCCTGCACAGGACGCCATGTGCTATTACATGGAGACCCAGGATGACTCCGATGGGTCTCTGGAGAGTGCAGGCTTCCTTTGTAAGACCAGGATGTGGGGATGTTGGGAAGAGAGAACAGAAATGTCAGTCAGTGACCCTGAGAAGGAAAGGATGGGGCTAAGCCAGAGGAAGGCTCCCTGGGGAACAGAGGAGGGCAGGAAGAAGCAAATTCCCAGAGCACAACAGCTCCTGCTAAGTGGGAGAGGACAGGGGATGGGGGTTCAGCCAGGCTGACTAGGGAGGTGATGTAAGCAGTGAGGCTGAAGTCTTGGGCTAGAGAGGACTCAGGGCTCAGGGGGGGCTAGGTACACCTGCATGTTCACCTCAGGGCCCCGGGAGGTGCATACTGACTGTGCCACACACACTAGTGGTCCCCAGGCTGGGGCTGGGAGGAACAGACTTCTGGGTGTGGATTCTTCAGGCTGCTGAAGTTCAGAGTCAGCTCCTTCGGGAGTCACTCGGTGAGTGCCTCAGCCATTTGGTTAGGAATGGCTCTTAAATCTATGACCCAGGCATGACTGCCCAATAGGGCATGGACTCAGAGAAGAGGGGGTCGTGGCCTGGTCCCCAGAGTGCCTAATGCTGTGAGAGGCACAGGTCATTCTCAGGAACCAGAAGAGAGTTCCCCAGCCTAGCTGGATGTTGCAGAAGCCAGCCTGAGCCTGACTGTCATCTGAGGGGAGTCATTGAGGGGCCCTGGGCTTGTAGGAAAGACCAGAGTGTAGGCCCTGAGGTCAGATATCTAGGCAGTAAGAGCTCACGTGCTCAGCAGAGCAAGTCCAACGGATCTGTGATGCTCCCAGCAAGATGGGGAAAGCAGCTTCCCAGATACTGTTTGCTTATGGCCTACTCTGGTCTTTGTCCTCAGCCTTGCCTTTCAAAGTGGTGGTGATCTCAGCCATCTTGGCCTTGGTGGTCCTTACTGTCATCTCTCTCATCATCCTCATCATGCTGTGGCAGAAGGTAAGCCTGTGTATGGGTGCAGAGTGGTACCCATATTTCCTCACGGTCTCCACTGCATGTTACACAATCCAGCCCATATGAAAGGCGCAACACAGAGCTCAGCCTGGAGCTGACTTAGAGCGGTGCTGGGTCTCCAGCTCCCTCAGGCCTTACTGGGCTGACGTGATCAGTCCAGGACTCTTGGCCCCTGCTCTTTCCTCTGCCTCAGTCCTTCCCGCTCAACTCAGTCCTGGTGCACATGGTGCATTGTGGGTGGACTATCATGGCCCCAAGATTCTTTCAGCTCTTACCCATAGAGACTGCCATGAGTCACAAGAATGCAATCTGACCCCAGGATTCTGTTCTGACATTTCCCCTTTCTGTAACTCCAAACACTTAAGATTCCTGAATTGGGACTCTAGTCCCCCTTCATCCTGTCATTATAAGATTCCAATCCTGTGACTCCAAGATCCCAAGATTTCCACATCCAAAGGCTGTGTCCTTTTGAGACCCCACAGAGACAGAGTAGGCATTTGGAATCTGTCCTATCTTATGTCACTTTCTGGGTAACCTGCTCTTTCCGTCTGAGGAGTAACTGGGGCTCAGAGAGAAACTAGTAAAGCAGCTCTAGTGAGCGTGGGCCATGCTGCCAGTTGCTCTCTAGAGGCTGCATCCTCGGGGTTTCTCAGCCATACTTTCTGCTCCTGAGTCCCCTTAGTGAGTTGCCTCTGAGCTCACGGAGGCCTTGGTTTTGCTAGCCATCCATTGTGTCATTCAAATACGTCCCTGCCCTCTCTTGGTCTCAGAGTCTCCTGTCTCATTTGCCATCGAAGGGGCTGGACCTGATAGGCTCAAGGCCAAAGATGCCCTCTGACTGTCTCCTCTGTTATTGGTCTTGTTTCCTACAGAAACCACGCTATGAGATCCGATGGAAGGTCATTGAGTCTGTGAGCTCTGACGGCCATGAGTACATCTATGTGGATCCTGTGCAGTTGCCTTACGACTCCACCTGGGAGCTGCCACGGGACCAGCTTGTTCTGGGTCAGTTCTAAGAGGCGTTAAGTGGCAACGGGGACACTGAGATCTTCTCCCAGTATGGCTGCTACTAGCTGAGACATAGAGCTGATATCTTGCCTTCTCTGGATCTTAGTATCCTTTCTATATGGTGAAGATAAGGTGACCCCATAGCACTGAATCCCAAGATTAATATGGGACTCCTCCAGGCCAAAGAGGAAGTACTGGATGTAGGCCGGGGGGTCTGAGGCAGTTACAGAGGAGTTGTGCTTCCCCAAAGAGGCAGGAGGTCTTTCAGGGACTATAGGGGAGACAGATAGCATTCAGGATCTAGAGGAGACCCAGAGGATGGGAAACTTCCTGAGGGGGAGCACAGTAGAGTGGTTGGACAGATGTGGAAGGTGACCTAAGAGAATATTCCCCAACCTAAACAGGAAGATGGGATGAGGGATCTAGCTCCCAGGAGCTGAGGGGTTCTATCCATCCTAGGACGCACTCTTGGCTCTGGGGCTTTCGGACAGGTGGTGGAGGCCACGGCTCATGGCCTGAGCCACTCACAGGCCACCATGAAAGTGGCTGTCAAGATGCTGAAATGTGAGTCTCGAAATGTAAGGTAACCCACCCCTTCTTCACACCCAGGGTCTCACTTGGTCCTACCCTTCCTTGTCCTTTTAGTTTCTTCTGAAGGAGCCTGGTCCTGAGGTTGTGGGACAGAAGGGCTCCTCACTGTGACCTTTTTGGGTGCTTCCTCCTTCTCTCCCCTCCTCCCACCTTCTTCCCTCTCCTATGCAGTCCACCCTAGGACACTAGTGGTACAACAGGGTGGGGCGGAGGAAGCAGAGTAGGCCCTGGCAGGGCCTCTACACTGCCTCAGTGGCCCACCCAGGCTGAGTCCCTCTTCCCCCTCAGCTACAGCCAGAAGCAGTGAGAAGCAAGCCCTCATGTCGGAGCTGAAGATCATGAGTCATCTCGGACCCCACCTGAACGTGGTCAACCTGCTGGGGGCCTGTACCAAAGGAGGTAGCGAACCCATGCCCCGGAGGATTCTGGGGCTCCTCTCTTTCCTGTTATCCCTCAGTCCATCAACAACAGGACACCCCCAACAGAGTGTCCACATCTGCTGCCTAGGGTTCTTATTTCACTGTCCTGGATGGGCTCAGTTTTAGAATCTCGGACTCACAATACCTTCACGGTGAAGAGATCCCTCAGGCTACTAGTTCCTGCAGTTTTAGAATTCAAGTCTTTTCAGATTTTTTTTCAGGTTCTTAGATTTTATGTGAGTGGGTTTGTCGTTTTGTTTTGTTTTTCTTTTGTCTGTATGTCAGCGCTTGTGTGTGTGTGTGTGTGTGTGTGTGTGTGTGTGTGTGTGTGTGTGTGTGTGTGTTACCTGAGAAGGCCAGAAGAGGTCATCGGATCTCCTGAAACTGGAGTGGCAGATGCTTGTGAGCCACTGTGTAGATGCTGGGCGTTGAACCAAGGTGGTGTCATGAACAAGTGCTCTTAACAGCTGACCATCTCTCCAATCCCCCTTTTCATATTTCCACAATACATTCTGAAAACCTCGAGAAAGTAACAACTTCTACAACACAGAGACGAGCAGAACCATGTACTAACCAGGAACTGGTTTTGCTCGCATCAGTGTTGGAAGTCACTCTGCCAACTGCGATTATTTGAGGGCCTGGTTACCCACTGGGCTGTCTACATAATAATAATCATGAAGTTATTGCCCTTTGCAGCTGCTTGTTGTGAGATCTGGGATTTTCCTCGGTATTGTGTAATCAGTCTAAATACAGAAGTACATCGTGCGCGGACTGCTGTCTGTGCCTGCAATGACTATATTTCAAAAGTGTTGTTTTCATCTGTTAGATGGCCGTAAGTGTGTTGAACTTAAGTGTATTCAGCACATTGTGCTAACCATCACGTTCCCCTGCTCTGTGTAGACCAGCATCTGAAGTGTGCACCAGTCTGAAAACAGCCACGGCAACTGGTACCATAGGCTTGCTACATGCTGAGCCCTCAAAGGCATCTCAGGGGTCAAGGGCAGGTGTCAGCCCCTGGCCAGATGGGCAAAGGAAGGACTCTGGAGATTAGCAGCTTGTTTGCACCCACAGAGGCAGGGAAGCAACCCAGGTTCGCAAGGTGCCAGCATCTCTGCTGTCTTGCTATCTGTGTCTCCACACCCAAGATTCTATATTGGCTTTGTGGCCATGCTGGGAAGACTGAGGCCTTCCTCGGAGTCTGTCCCTGAGCCTGTCCTTCTGCAGGGCCCATCTACATTATCACGGAATACTGCCGTTACGGTGACCTGGTGGACTACCTGCACCGAAACAAACACACCTTCTTGCAACGACACTCCAACAAGCATTGTCCACCCAGCACTGAGCTCTACAGCAACGCCCTGCCGGTGGGGCTCTCCCTACCCAGGTATGGGGGAGGCAGCACCCAGTGAGTGCCTGCCAAGCATATGGGAACTCCTTGTCCCAAGGTGCAAGTGTGGGCCCTGGGACAGTCACTTTCCAGAGGCAGCACTCTGACCGGATAGTAATGATGGTCATGGGGGGTGGGGAGTGCCATCTCAGTGAGCCAGGCTCCATCCCAAGCCTTCTGTTCATGTGACTCCTCGAACCTATGGAGCATCCTTGTGTTCTAGGTGTCTTGTTCTCTTGCCTTAAGGACATAAGGGACAGAGAGCCAGGCTCCCTGCCGTAGTTCCTCTGCCTTCTACAAGCCAACCTCCCCAGTACCCTACCAGCAACCCAACTCTTTCTGATGACTTCAAAAGGGACACTTGTTTTTTTTTGTTTTGTTGTTTGTTGATTTAAAAGGCAAAGACAGGAGTAGCTTTGGAAGGGTACACACGGAGAATGCGGGGACGCGCTCCTGACCTCTATGACACTGGTCCATTCCCTTGCACAATGTGTTAGTTCCATTCCTCCCTGGGGGTTAAGGCTTGGGGGGGGGGGCGGCCGGATGTCCAGGTGAGACCTTGCTGCCACTCTAGATTATATACCTCCTGGCCCCTTAGGGTATAGGTAGAGAGAGAGAGAGAGAGAGAGAGAGAGAGAGAGAGAGAGAGAGAGAGAGACAGAGACAGAGACAGAGACAGAGACAGAGACAGAGACAGACAGAGAGAGAGACAGAGAGACAGAGAGAGAGACAGACAGAGGCAGTGAGAGAGACAGAGATAAAGACAGAGAGACAGAGAGACATACAGAGAGGCAGAGACAGACACAGAGAGACAGAGAGAGAGGCAGAGAGAGACAGAGAGAGGCAGAGAGACAGAGATAAAGACAGAGAGGCAGAGACAGAGACACAGAGAGAGACAGACAGACAGAGAGAGGACAGAGACAGAGAGAGAGAGGCAGAGACAGAGAGAGACAGACAGAGAGAGAGACAGAGAGGCAGAGAGAGACAGAAAGACAGACAGAGACAGAGAGAGAGAGAAACGGAGGGGGGGAGGGGGCACTCTGGTCTGGCTAGGTGTGTGGTCGTCTCTCTAACACCCATTTAACACACTGGACCTGGCTGCTGAGTGTGAACTCTGAGCTCACAGACTGGGTCCTTTGTCATTCTGGGAGCCCCAGGGCACATCTCAGGGCCATACAGGTTAGTTAAAGGGGTTTGAGTCCCAGTCATTCACACTGTACGGTGAGACTGAGGAAATCCACAGATGACAAGGCCCCATGGGCTCAGGTTGAGCAGGGGACAGGAGCAGAAAAACCCAGGGCTCTTCATTATTCCATTCTTCTGCCTGTAGCCACTTGAACCTGACTGGGGAGAGCGACGGTGGTTACATGGACATGAGCAAGGATGAATCTGTAGATTACGTGCCCATGTTGGACATGAAAGGACACATCAAATACGCGGATATCGAGTCCTCCAGCTACATGGCCCCGTACGATAACTATGTCCCATCTGGTAAGTGGAGAAAGTGTCGCCACACCCATCACCTGTGTGCGGGTTCATCCCGCAGGCTCATTGATGCCTTCCTGTCAACGTCCTTAATGACTGTAGTCTTGTAGCAACCCTGGGAGGAAGATAGTTCATTTCATTAGTGTGGAAACTGAGGCTGCCTGCCTGACCAGTGCTGCTGTACAGTGGAACCCTGGCCTGAGTCCTGTTGCTGGTTTCAGAAGCATGCACACAGCCAGCAAGAAGGGGAAAGATTGGTGAAGGTGGCCTCCTAGGACCTGGAGGAAGACAGATCTGCTCTGAGTTGGCCCATGTTGGTGAATGAATGTCCTGAGAAACAAACAGGCGAGCTTTAGCTAGAGGCTCCAAGGCTTAGGCCAGAGGTTTCTCTTAATAATGCATACAATGAAGGCAGAAAGAGATTTGTGTTAGACCCTTAAGAACTCATCCTCCTAAGGGAACTCTTCGAGAATCGGCAGCTACTAGTATTGCCTGTTCAGCCATCCACAAGCCTAAAGACAGGGCTCTTCTTGGTCTACGGTATACACAAAGTAACCCTTAACCTTCTGTGCTCTCTAGCCCCTGAAAGGACCTGTTGTGCTACCTTAATCAACGACTCACCAGTGCTCAGCTACACGGACCTCGTGGGCTTCAGTTACCAAGTGGCCAATGGCATGGAATTCTTGGCCTCTAAGAACGTATGTGTGGTCCTGATGGGGCAAGGCAGGATTGTGGGAAGAGGGGTCCGATAGCCAACTGGAGCCTTCCACACGCATGGCCCCATGAGACAGCTCCCGACCCTCTTATAGGCAAGGGTATTGAGAAACCACACACCTGGGAAGGCACACGTTTCCCCTAAAGCTCTGGCCCAGAGGGTCTTCCCCCATAATTGCCCCTTGGCTTCAGCTCCCCTCTTCCCTGATCCAGTGTGTTCACCGAGACCTGGCGGCCAGGAATGTGCTCATCTGCGAGGGCAAGTTGGTCAAGATCTGTGACTTTGGCCTGGCTCGAGACATCATGCGGGACTCAAACTACATCTCCAAAGGCAGTGTGAGTGTCTTCACCATCCATGGGGTTGTCCCCAGGTGCCTCCATCCCTGGGTACAAGTCCCCTCCAATCCATGTGGCCACACTTCAGTATGGGGCCCCTGCCGGCTTATCCTACCAGCAGAGATGCCAATGCTCCTCAAGGGTAGGACGAGAAGCCACCTAGCTTTGTTGTGCACAGTGGGAAAAGACGGGGAGAGGATCACGTGTCACTGTAGGGGCTGAATTGGGACCAGCTGCAGTGGAACTGGGGTGAATGGGAAGAGGTATAAACAGCCCTGTTCTGGATGTAAGGTGAGCAGAGGAGTAGCCCAAATGATAAGGTAAGACAGGTCTTGAAGCCAGAGGTAGAATGACTGCAGACCCCAGAGACCAAAGAGAGCTCCTGGGCACGTCCCTGGCTACCCATTTCTAGGCACAGCCCACCCTGGGGCTTCCCCCAGGGTCACAGGCTACCATGTGTCTAGCTAGTGAGTTGGGAAGCAGCCTCCCTATGCTCTGGCCAGGAGTGTGCTTAGAACTTCGGAGTGGAGTGAGAGAGGATGCAGTAGCTGCCGGGCCTCCACCTTTCCAGGTGTGGTACAGCTGAGAGACTGGCCACTGAGATTCTCTCTGTACTCAGCGCCCGTCTTAACCTCTGCAGACTTTCCTGCCCCTGAAGTGGATGGCCCCAGAGAGCATCTTCAACAGCCTCTACACCACCTTGAGTGATGTGTGGTCCTTTGGAATCCTACTCTGGGAAATCTTCACACTGGGTGAGCCACTTCTTCACCCAGCCCCAAGCTATACACCAGAGCATTTACCCTCCCGTCTCGACCTCCCTCCTGATTGCTTCCCAGGCTGGAAGCAGGGGACTGTGGGACAGACGTTGGAACATGAGCTGGGATTCAGGGGCAAGTCCAGACAGTATCACTCTTTACATTCTTTGGCAAGTCTTCTGCCAGCTCTGGGTCTTTACTTTCCCATCCAAGCATCAAAGAGATTAGACATTTAAAAAAAAAAATAACATGCTTGGAGCCAGCTGTAATGGTGTGTGCCTGTAATCCCAGGACTTGGGAAGCAGGAAAATGGTAAGTTTGAGGCCAGCCTGAGCTACATAGACTCCATCTTTGAAAAACAAAGCGAGCAAACACACACACACACACACACACACACACACACACACACACACACACACACCCTGCTTAGATATCTATTGCTTCCCTGTTTCCATCTCTGTGTGGAGTCTATCTTCTAATGCCAAGGGCGCTGTGTTCTCATATATGCCAAGACAGTATAGCATGCCTGAGAGGACACGCTGCCACTCCCCACACTCCGAGACAGTATGTCCCTGTGTCTGTTCCATGACAGGTGGCACCCCTTACCCAGAGCTGCCCATGAACGACCAGTTCTACAATGCCATCAAGAGGGGCTACCGCATGGCCCAACCTGCTCATGCCTCCGACGAGATGTGAGTAGAACCTTGTACACTCGGGAGGAACTTGGGGGTTCCAGGGAAACGCAACTCTTGTTCAAAGGCTAGACGAATCCTGCTAGAACCGGATCAAGGTGTTCAAAATGGTGCCACCAGGAAGTTCTTCCCCAGCCTAGGTCTCCACTTTCTCTATGCTGGCTTCAGATTCAAGCCTGCCCTGCACATGTGGCTGCCGTTAGCAACACCCTGACATCTTACTGCTTGCATTGCTCCAGTGAAAGACCAGCGCTGGCCCTTTAAGGGCTCAGCTTGGTCCCATACCATCAGAACCAGGCCTGAGGTGGGAGGATGAAAATCCCTATTGGTCAAATTCGGTTACAGTGATTCCCACAATGTCTTAGACGGTGCAGAGTCATATGGATGGGGGAAGCTGGGATCAACAAGGCACCAGGCTGCCCCTCCTCAGCCCCTCTCTCTCTCTCTCTCTCTCTCTCTCTCTCTCTCTCTCTCTCTCTCTCTCTCTCTCTCTGCTTCCATCAGCTATGAGATCATGCAGAAATGCTGGGAAGAGAAGTTTGAGACTCGGCCCCCCTTCTCTCAGCTGGTGCTGCTCCTGGAGAGACTTCTGGGTGAAGGCTATAAAAAGGTATGTGGGGATAAGGCAGGGTAGAAGACAGTTGCTGGCCAAATCCTGTGCACTTGGCTGGGATTTGGGAAGAAATGTCCTTCACCCTCTCTGAGCCTCAGTTTCTCTGCTGGTCCTAGAAACTGTGAACTTATTTATTTTAAAAGAACCAAGATGAGGAAGCTGATTAATGTGACCTAGAGAGGTGCCGTAGGTAATCCTGTCTGTCAAACCTGTGTACCCTGAAGACATTGGTCCTTCTTCAGAAGTGTGAGCAACCCCAGGCTCTCTGGAACCCTCACTGCAACTACTTAAACACTGTCCCAGGTTCATGGAAGACTGACAGAACCAGTCTGTCCTGAGCTCAGCCTCTTGTCTTCCCATCTGGGGTGGTCCTAGGGAGATGGAGACAAAGTGGAGTCACCACTGTTTCATTGCAAGGGACACTGACCTCCAGCCCTAACGGGGAAACCACAGTGGCATGAGAGCCCATATCTATTTACTCTGAAGTGGAGTGGAAGTTAGGGTCATGGCTACCATGCCCAGCTCCCTACCCTTCCCTAGGGGACTCTGAACTTGTCTCGGGATGCCAGGTAGGAGGGCAGCTCACCATTGCAGCTTTGTGCAGGACCTCGTTCTCTGAGCACTAGCTGGGGTGGAGGGTCTCTAAGACATTGCCCATCTCTCACCCATCTTTTCTTCATTCCCTGTCCTTCGGTGCAGAAGTACCAGCAGGTGGATGAGGAGTTTCTGAGGAGTGATCATCCAGCCATCCTGAGGTCCCAAGCCCGCTTGCCGGGGCTCCACAGCCTCCGATCCCCTCTGGATACCAGCTCTGTCCTCTACACTGCTGTGCAGCCTAATGAGACTGACAATGACTACATCATCCCCTTGCCTGACCCCAAGCCTGATGCTGCTGATGAGGGCCTCCTAGAGGGTTCCCCCAGCCTTGCCAGGTAGCCACCCTGACCCTTTGGCGCGGACACTCATGTGTATAGTGCATGTGCTCATGTGTGTGTGCACAGACTTGCCACAGAAGGACTGTCAGCTGGCTAGAGTAAGGCCTAATTCTTGCCAGTGGTCAGCAAGACTGAGGTTTATTCTGCACGTAGAGCTGCAGGCAAGAAAGGCAGACTAGAAAGAAACGAGTTGTTCGAGACTCCATTTGCAAGATTGTTTTTCCTTATAAGGGTATCACCACCACAGGACCCTCTCTAGGTCCTGTGCTTGTCCCGAGGACAAAGAGGAAACATTTAGCATTTCCCAGCTGTTACTTTGGGTTATGGCTGCCCTTGACACCATGCCCGGGAAGCCTGTTTGTAGAAGATGGAGGAGTTGCAAATTCAGCTTAGAACTCAGACGGGGGAAGAGACCCATGGTCTGCCTTGGGTTGCGTCCATTGAAGGCGGGACTCTAGGGGAGCCATATTGCTTTCCTGGACTGATGTTCAGCCAGAGCGGGGACTCCCAAGGTCAAGACAGCCCGGGATGAGTGGTAGGAGACACAGGCTGGCTTCTGTCTCTAGCCTGTCACTATGAAACTTGGACAGGCCTTGCCTCTGCGGGCCTCAGTTTCTCTGTAGGAACTGATAGTGCATGCAGGCCTTTGCAGGCCCTGAAGGCTGCATTTCTCTGTTAATGAGGCAGGTCTTGTCAGGTGGGCATAGGGTAGGTGTGAGGTTGGGGGGTGGGTAGGGGTGGTGTTAGGCTGTGCAGGATCAACTCAAGAGTTCACTCTGAGGTCACTTTGTTTTGTGACCTCGGACCAGATGTTCTGCCTTCACAAACCTCAATTTCCTTTTCTGGAAGGAGGAAACAGTGAAAAGTCCTGGGGTGGGGGACTACTATCATTTCCCTGAGCGCAAAGATGAGTACCTGACAAGTGGGGATAAGAAAGAAGCCTGAGAGCCTGATAGCCCTGCTCTCAAGTTCTAGCTCCCATCCTCAGCTGAGGTATGTCATGGAGCAATGACATAACCTCTCTGAGCTGCGCTCCCCTTGTAGTACATGCCTGTCAGGATGTAAAGCCAACGCACAGAAAGCTCTTAGACAAAGCTGATATATCTTCCTGGGGGTTTCCCCCGGTTCCTTTCTGACTTATTCCCTTCCTCTAGCTCCACCTTGAATGAAGTCAACACTTCCTCCACCATCTCCTGCGACAGCCCCCTGGAGCTCCAAGAAGAGCCGCAAGCAGAGCCTGAGGCACAGCTGGAGCAGCCACAGGATTCAGGCTGCCCAGGACCTCTGGCTGAGGCAGAGGACAGCTTCCTGTAGGGACTGACTCCATCCATCCTGCCAGAAACTCCCATCTGCCTCCTAGCACCCAACCCTCTTGGCCTGGCCTGACCTGGCCTGGCCTCCCAGCAGCTACACTGCCACAAGCTGTCCCCTTGAGGAAAGCCCTTGGTTTGCCCCACCCAAGGTCCAGGGACCAGCTTCACTTAGGAGGCAAGAGAACTATGGGGACTGAGCCTCTGCTTCTGAAAGGTCATAGGATTCTGAACCAGGGCTCCTCCAGAGGACTCAGTTTCCCCAAATATAAGAGGAAGAGTTGCACTTGGCTACAGGACAGGTACGGAGCCCGGACTCCTGTAGAAATCCATGGGTATCCGGTGGTGTGTTCACATCCTCCTGTGTAGCAACTGCCCCTCAGCTGGATCATTCTACTTTGATCTTCCCAAGAACCGGGCAAAGACCCAGTGCCCGGCTTCCGGCCAAACCGACAAAACTGAAGCCAGCCTTGGACAAGGTCATTTCATTCAGAACCCACCTCCCCTGGTCTTAGCTTTCCCAGGCCCGAGCTGGACTGGGGCCAGCCATGCTTAATGAATGCTGTTAGTGTGAAGGTGAGCTGTGCACAGAATGCGCTGGCCTGCAGCCCCACCCACGGCACTCAGGGTACACCTGGCCACAGGAAGCACCCACTCCTTTTAGCCCCACGAGTCCTAGAACTGGTCCCTTGTCACTCTCAGTTTGACCCGCCCACCAGAGTCTGCAGGGCCATGGTCCACTCCTGTGATATGCTAAGCATCTGCCTGACATGCTCACCAGTAGGAGCCCTGGCTCTGCATTGAACCCGCTATGAGACCTTGGGAGCCTTCCTTGTTCTCTCTGGGTAACGGTTTTCTTTCCCCTTTGAAAAATGAGCAAGTTGGACACACAGACTCTGAGTACCCTGTCACTAGTACAATTCTAGTGTGTTCTGGGAGCTTGCTCTTGTCTGGAGAAAGCAGGGTCAAGTCCTTAAACTGACCTTTCTGGGGGTTGGCTGAGCTCTCAAAAGATCCCAGATACACCCCACGATGGGGATTCAGGAACCGAACCTTTTCTTCAAGTCTCCAAGTGCAACTGCCCAGACCTTGACTCCGAGTGACAGTTAGTGTCCTAGGAAAGTCCCCTACAGCTGTCCTGAGGACAAAGGTCAGAAAAAGACCATGGGACCCTTTTCATTCCATGATAAACTTTGAAGCCAGCAAGAGTGACAGAGAAGGCAAGCCAGATTACCTCAGGCCACTGTCACCAGCAGTGTGGACAGACATAATGGACAGTGAGGACAGATGTCCAGTACAGGACAAGAGACTTGAGATGGGCATGAGAGGACGACGCTGAGGGAGCCGTCTCAACTGCCAGCTGCCCCAGTCCTCAGGCAGCACCGCACAGAAATGTTTTTAACCCTGAACCAATGGACACTGCAAGTGTCTGGGGAGTAAGCAGTGGGGGAAGTCAGCCCTTCTGGGGGGCCCTTCCTGCTGGCTGGCTGGCAGCTCCCTGCCTGGAGCAGCAGAGGCTGGGGAATACTGCTCACAACGGTACCAAAGATGTATTCACCTAGGTTTACAAGTACTTGTAGGACTCGCGATAACCCACATTTAGACACCGGAAGTGCTATTTTGTATGCTGTTAAGTTTTCCTATCTGTACTTTTTTTTTTAAAGGGAAAGATTTTAATATTAAACTTGGTGCTTCTCACTGAATAGCCAGTCTCTCAGGGTTGGGTCTATGCGTCTAGGGTTGGGTGACAGTTTGTCTCAGACAGATCTGAGCTCTGTCTCTCACTTCAGAGACTCTCACACTTCAGCTCTGACTCTCACTTGTCTTCTCTTGAAAGTGGGTTTGATTTCCTCTCATCCTGGGGAGGGTATGGGTGATCCCCTAGGCCTTGTGCTTGGGTTTGCACATGTGATGTGAGGCTTTTCAGGCCTTGGCATCTGGAAGGAGAGGAGGATGGTCCAAGCCCCCCACCCCCACCTTGCACGCCTCACCATGTGCTCTGGCTTTGGCCGCTAAGCTGATTCGCTCTCCCTGCCCCATTTCTTTCTGCTCACAGCCAGACTTGAGCCAGGGTGGTTTATAGAGAGATGCTTACCAGAGCTTGAATCTCAGGTCCTCGAGAGTCGTCACTGGGACCCAGGTAGGAGCAAGGCAGAGAGAACACCCAGGAGGGTCACAGAACAAGAGAAAGTACGGAAGGCAGGAGGGTAGAGGGGAGAGGAGGAGCAGAGGACTGGGCTGGAGTGGAGCACCAGGGACCACGCTATGTCTGGCGGCAGAGGGTGCAGGTCCAGGTGGCTTCAGCACCCCAGAGATTGTGAAGCTGCCATGAGGTAAGCACCCCGACTTCTGCAGGGTGCTGGCTGTAGGTTCCTCTGATGAGCCCAGGCCTACTGCACACAGGCTCAACCAGAGGCCTGTCACCTCCTCACTGCATGTCTTTGGACATATCTTTGCCTTATCTGAGCTGAGGAGAGGGCTTCTCTGATGTGTGTGGAAGACATCTCAGTTTGGAGCGTCAGGTTGTGACTCCCAGTGTGAGTAACAGTGCAGTTATGAGATAGCCCTGACTCACAGGCAGGCTGCTGACTGGGAGGCAGCCGAGACATACCAGGGAAAACCACCTGATTAGAGGACCTCTGGGAGTCCTGACTTTAGGGGGCACCTCAAGCCTGTGACATCCTCGTCTCCTGGCTGTGGAAGGCACAGAATGAGGCAATATCCCACTGTGCCCGGCAAAGAACAAAACCCAGATTCCAGATAGGACTCCTGCATTCGAGATTACCTTTTTGGTTTTATGAGACAGGGTTTTCTGGTGTGGCTGTGGTTGTCATGGAAAAGATCTGTAGACCAAGCTGGCCTCGAACTCACAGAAGTCTTCCTACCTCTTCCTCCCAAGTGCTGGGATTAAAGGTGTGCACCACTACACCTGGCTAAAAGATAATGCTTTTAAAGGTTATTTTTATTTTATGTATATGTGTGTACAGCTATATACCAGCAGACCCTCTTGTAACCCTCTGTTGAGTTGTTCTGTGGATGCTGGGAATCGAGACTGAGTGTTGTGAAAGAGCAGCCCACCCCACCCCACCCCCTACCCCCACCTCTCTCCCTCCCTCCCCCTCCCTCCGTCACTCCCTCCTTCCCTTCCTCCTTCCCTCCGTCCCTCTGTCCCTCTGAGATTTGTTTACTGACCCATCCTTGCAAGGCTCCCAGGATAGACCTAACTAAGATGGCAAAGGAATGAAGAAAAGACAGACATACAGACACACAGACACACAGACACACAGAAATCACTGGGATCAAGTAGTCAAGGCTGATTTCAGTAGGCACAGCTTCCATAGGGAATTGTCTTCAGGTGGTAAACATCCAGGGAAGAATGGTGGACTACTTCTGCACACACTGTCGATATCCACACAGGCACTGGAGGAAGGCTTTGCCATGCTGGTGGGTCTGAGGCTACTGGGTCTTTAATATGGCTGTGCCCATGCCAACAACACACATTTGCTCAGGACTTCAAATACTCAGGGCTTCCTCTGCTCCCCACTATTTACCTTTCACTGTATGTGTATTGGTGTTTTGCTTGCATGTGAGACCAGTGCCCGCAGAGGCCAGAAGAGGGTGTTGGATGCTCTGGAACTGAAGTTACAAATGGTTGTGAGTCACCATGCTTCAAATTGAACTCAGGTGTTCGGCAGGAGCAGCCGTTGCTCTTAACCATTCGCTCCAGCCCCGTAGACCAAAGCTTTTAAATTGAAGGTAGCTTTGCTTTACATAGTTGCGTACACCAAGAGATCACGACAAGTGTTTTTATCCCCGGCTTGGTTTGTCAGCTGTTTTTATAACCTTGTTTGTGGTATTCTTAGGAAGGGAGTATAGTTCTGCATACAGTTTCTGCATAGGGTGGTTTCTACTCGGAATGTAGAAACTCCTGACTCAGGCAACAGGAGGAGGTCAAGTGAGGGGGCTGGGGACAGACTCTTCCTTGTCTACTCTTCACCTTTCCCCATTAGAGTTGGGTAAAGATAATGAAAAACAATAGAGACTGGCTTGACCCTCCCAGGCCTCTTTGGGCTCCTGCCTCTCAACCTCTCCACATAGGGAAAATAAGTGAGCTGGAATTTTCCCCCAGACAAATGACTTGGGCCACTCAGTTCTTCCACCACTACACTCTCAACCAGGGATCCTTCTTCCTGAAAAAAGAGGGAAATACTGAAGAATGCTGTTGCCGTGGGGCTCCAGCTACCCCATGAAGGGTTCCCAACCCCGATCAACACCCGTTCTCTGCGTTAGGGCCCTGTCCCCATGAGGCCTCTTCTCTTCCATCTACGTGTATTGTTTAGGTTTGCATCAGTTAGTTCCTTTAGAAAAAGTGTTTTAAGTTTATGATTGTTACAGAATTTAACACAGCAATCGAATCCTCATATGTGTCTTCATGGCTTAAACTCTGCTAACATTTTAAACACCTACTCTCTCCGCTGAGCTACTCCATAGGTAGAAACTTATCTCAGTGGAAAGGAAAAAGTTTCTTTTTTCTCGTTGTAAAGTTGAGTTACGTTTATCTAGGATTTTCCATTCTTTGTATCTGTCCTAACATTTTTGCTTTGTATATAATTAAGTTATAATATTTTTTAAGCTACCACTGGCATTTTGCACCTGTTTTTCGGTTTTTCTTTACAGTACTTTAATACTCACAGGAGAACTACAGTCATACGTTCATCCATCCAGAGAGCTGCATATAATTTAAAGGACTCCTGGGCCATCACCCAGCTAGGGATAGACAGTTACATTGTTTCCAGTTTCCCAGTGACAAACTATGCTGCAACAACTCTGGCTTGAAACATGCTTATGTTTACATATATGTGTGTGTCTGTTTCCATAGGAATCATTTCCGGGTGGAATTACTGAGTAAAGGGGATAGCCATTTAAAACTAGAGGAGAGGTGGGGACACACACACCTAGAATACCAGAACTCAGGAAGTGGAGGCAGGGGGAGCATCATCATAGCAAAACCTTGTCTCTGTCTGTCAGTCCATCCATATGTCTGTCTGTCTGCCTCCCCCTCCCCTTCCCCAACTCCCCTCTCTCATGACTGGTGTTAGGTATGGAAGCTCACACCTGTAATCCCAGCACTCAGGATGTGGATGCAGGAAAATAGCAAATTCTAGGCCAGCCTGGGCTTCATAGAGACTCACAGTGAACAGCAACAACAAGGCTCTAGAATCTGAAATCCATGCTTCTGACACCCTACCAGTTGTGACAGGGTTCATGTAGCCCAGGCTGGCCTCAAACTTGTAATGTAGCTGAGAATGACCTTGAACTTCTGCTCCCATGAACCATCACAACCCACTTAACATTCCCATAAACATACACAAAGTTAGAGCTGGAGGCACGGCTCTGTAGTTAAGAGGTTTTGTTGCCATTATGGAGGACCCTGGTTTGGCCCCCAGCACCTATGGGGTGGCTCACAACCACATGTAATTCCAGCTCTAGGGGATCCAATACCCTCCTTTGGCACCTACAGGACACTGCAAGGCATGTGAGGCACAGATGTACATTCAGGCAAAACACCTGTCCATGTAAAATGAAAACAAATAAACCTTTAAAAAATGAGTTAAAATGCACAAAACCCTAGTGTCTCTGGAAGCTTAAAAAAAAAAAATCATCCAAGCTGGAGAGATGGCTCACTGGTTAAGAGCACTGGCTGCTCTTCCAGAGGTCCTGAGTTCAAATCCCAGCAACCACATGGTGGCTCACAACCATCTGTAATGAGATCTGATGCCCTCTTCTGGTGTGTCTGAGACAGATACAGTGTACTTATACATAATAAATAAATCTTTTAAAAATATCATCCAAGGTAAAAATGGGAAGAACAATACTGGATTCTGACAAGGTGCCCTGGCCTTACTGGGAAAGTCTGGAACCTGTCCGGCTTACTGTAAACAAGCAGGGAGAGGGGTCCAGTGAATGGTAACAAGATCTCACTGACCAAAGCCCCAGGCCTCTTGATTAGGTGGCTGATTTCACGCTGCATCTGATGCTCTACGGGTTGGGCCTTCCTACTTCCCAGGGGTATCCCACTTCACGCTTTAACTTTCTAGAGACTCCTCACTGGAGCCGAGGAGGGAAAGACTGGCTCAGATGAAGATGGAACTTCAGAGCTCTGAGTGGGTTGTCCAATGTCCTTGTCATCGCCTTCCTGGCTCAGGCTAGACCCTAGACTCCTCAAGATAGTGGGTAGAGCCTAAGGTTATGGTGTTGTCTACTTGCTGGGATGAAGCTGGGGGTGGGGCTTCTCTATGAGATGGAGTCCCCAGCTCACCCTGAGTTGTGGAATTGTGTCTCAAAATTCAGAGTATAATTTTCTGGGCTGCTTCAGAGCTTGGTAAGGCTTCCTTGCTCATGGCAGATGAAAGTCATACAATGTGCCAGGATCATCTCCCTGTCTTGTGTCCGACAGCGTGCAGGTCTGTGCCCTGCAGCTCCTCTGTGCTGTTTTCCTGGCAGACATGGAACAGGCAAAGCTTGAGGAAAATTCCAGGTTAGTCAGAGTCTTGTCCCCTCACAGAGGCCAGAGGGAGTGCTTGTGCCTGTGTTTCTTGGCTTCCTTGTGATCTACCTGTGACACAGTGATAGCACCTAGTAAGATGCTATCCTTCCTCAGACACCTTCGGTGGTTCCTCACAGTCCAACACAGCTGGCATGTGGCGTTTAAGGTCCGCCCTGGCCAAGAACCCAAACCCTGCTGCTGCCTCTCTCACCTCTGGCCTCCAAAGCCTGTCCTCCCTGAGAGAGGCCCGCACTTGCTGACCTCTGTGCAGCACCTATCACCTGGCATTCCCAGCCAGCTGTGTCATCTTGCTTAAGCCCTCAGGCAGCAGTGGCCACCTCCCCACAAGGCTTCCAGTCACTTGGTGAAGCCAGTCTTTGTGCTCTGTGTGAACCTCTTCAGGGCTGTTTTGTTGTTTGTTTGTTTTTTAATGTTTTTAGTGGCCCTGACTCCTGCTGTCCTCTGCACTCTCATTCCTTTTACTAGAACATTCACTGCTCCTTCTCACCCCCAACTCCTGCTCAATTTTCATTGTCTTCCTCCACTCACTCTCTGGTGCTCTCAGGACGTCCTGCAACATGCCCACGCCTCCATTCCAGCTCCACGATAGACTGGGAGGTCTAGAAGGCAGGGACCAAATGAGCCCAGTCAAGAGACTGGCACCAAGAACACCACAGTGCACAGGGGTCTCAGGGCCGCCCCTCCTCCTGCATCAGTGCAGCCCTGGCACCAACCTTTCAGTCTCCAGGATCTTCATTTAGATAAGATGCCCGTCTCTAGATGAGTCTACACCTGTAGATAGCCCAGCCTTTGTCTCCCTGTTTGACTCTGGGAACCTCCAGCCTCTGTGGCAGAGACTCATGGTCTTACTTGTCTATTTCTAGATGCCCAGTGGTACCAGTTTATTGTAGTAACTGCCCCCAACTAGCCATTTGCCCTTCCCTCCGCCATGCTGAAGACGGTCCCTGGTCTCCCCAAGCCCCACACAAGGCTTAGCCTATGAAGTATCTGTCAAGTGAATTGGTTCTGAGAACGAGAAAACCCTGTTCTACACGGCTTGTTTACCTTGAATACCTTCACTTGTGCGTCTAGTGCTGAGTGAGTCCTTGGCATGTCCAAATACAAACGCTGTACAGAAGATCGGAAGGGCCGCAGGTCTACCAGGGAGCTCCTGCTGGGCAGGCGTGTGTCACTTTCACAGCACATGGGCAACACGCTCATGGCTGTGCTCATGCTGGATGAGAGTGTCGTGAAGCTCAAAGGCCATGAGGAAGTCGAAGACAGGCACAGAGCTAGCAGGAGAGAGAGGGGTACGAGCAGCCAAGACAGAGGCAGGAGGAAGGAGCTGAAAGTCGGGTGCTAGGTGCAGTGATGGAGAGAGGGGAGGCCATTCAGCAGGGGTAGAGTATAAGAATGTGTCATCTTCCTGACCACGTCGTTAGTGCATCCTCACTCCGAGGCCACCCACTGGGACTTTGTGCTAGGCCCCATGGCAGAGCCTCGGTACGATTATCTCATACAATGATCTCAGCCCACAAGGCTCGTCTGTTTCATGATCCGTGTTTTGTGAATAATGAAATCAGTCATGAAGTCGGAGAGGCATGGTGTCCTACCCAAACTCCTAGGGATGTCAGAGCTGGGAATTAGGCAGCCTGGCTGCAGGGTCTGTGCCAATAATCACCAGGTAGCACCAGAGGCCTGGGGTCTTCCCACAGGTGAGTGTGCTGAGTGTCCATTGAGCTGGGTAGGCACTGACCTTAGCAATAAGGGATCCCTAGAGCTCCTCCTGGATGTGGTACCATGCAGGTTCCACCACCCACTTCCAGGACGGCACAGCTGGCATCTGTGCCTGTGTGACTCTTGGACCACGTGCCTCTAGAGACCCCCAGGCCAATGAGAACCCATCACCTAATGGTTAAGTCTGAGAGCCTAGCCGGCTCCGAAATCTTTGCATGTGGGCCTTACTTGTGTCTTACTCTCACTTCCTCCCCTTCCTCCCACGCTGACTAGCCTCTACCCTAACACTCTTCCCTCCCTGAAATATCTCCTCTGGAGCAAAGAATTCCATTTCTCCTGAAGGCCAGCTCAGGTTCCACTCCTCTGACAACGTACAGTTTCTCCCACCTCTGTCTGTCACAGCTGTTGTGGTAAATATTTAATCTCAGTCTGGGGTTTCTTCTCCACCTTAGATCATTCAGTTCCCAGATAAATAACAAAAAAACCCCTTTATATTTATAATAAGCCTAAATGCACTAAAGCTGGACAGATATCTACCCTCTATGCTGTGAGAATCTACCTCTCCATCAACAACCCCGAGTTATATTTTGCTGTGTTCCCTCTGGGCTCCAGTGGCCATGCTCTTATGACTCACCTGCCCCATGGTGCCTTTTCTCTCTACCTTCTCATTACTCGGTGTACGTTAGGATTCTCTCATCCCTGAGGCAACCAGAACCGGTACTTAGCATTATAATACATAGCAACAGAGCAAACCCCAACACAGCCACACTTTCTGACCTCCGAAAGGGTCAGGCCGTAAGACATAAGCGTGGCATTGACGAGCCTGCACACTACCGGGGTTGGAAGAGAGGAAGGAGACCCGGTGTGCTTGGAGAGCCTGTGCCAGGAAGGTGGTCAAGGGGCCTGAGGACACAGCCAAGACAGCCACAGGGCCTATCTCTCCAACACTTCGGAACTGCCTCAGGTCAGTTTCTGGGGTTTCTGGGGGGTCTACAGGACAGCCCCAGGACGCTTGGGTGCCCCAGGAAGGCAGTGTGTCCTCAGTAAGGAAGTGCAGACCAACAGCTCTCCAGCAGCAGAATCATGGAGGAGGAATGTCAGGGTCTTTTGCAGGGTGAAGGAATAAGCCAGCTCACCAAGGTAGCCGGGGTAACAACCCTTTTACCTGGGGTTTGAGAGCCAATTCTGGTCCCTCGTCTTCCCCAAAGCAGCTGTGGGACCCCAGATAAGCTACTCGCCTTCCAGTCTTCCCTTCTTTTATCTATCCAATGGAGATAACACACAGGACAGGATTGCCTGTGATCGTAGCCTGTGCGAGACAAGGGAAATGAAAGTGTCTTGTCAACAACTCAGTGCAGATGGAAAGATGGGAGGTTTGAGCACAGGCAGAGTAGAACGTTCTGTGTGCGCTACACCTCCAGAAGACCATGGAAAGAGACGTGGCAGACTGCTAGGAAAATGCTTTCGACACTTACGGTAGTAGGGTTAACAGATACAGTCCCACTTGCAAACTGTCCCCACAAATCAACAGACGACAGGGAAATAGAGTGGGTGAAAGATAGAAGGATGGATGAGAAGAAAAGAATATTAAAACACTCATAAATTAACACTTGTTTCTTTTTTTTCGGAGCTGGGGACCGAACCCAGGGCCTTGCGCTTGTTAGGCAAGCGCTCTACCACTGAGCTAAATCCCCAACCCCTAACACTTGTTTCTAAGAGATTGCTCTCTCTCTCTCTCTCTCTCTCTCTCTCTCTCTCTCTCTCTCTCTCTCTCTCTCTTTCTCTCTCTCCCTCTGTGTGTGTGTGTGTGTGTGTGTGCATGTGCGTGCATGTGCGTGAATATGTGTGTGTCCATGTATGGGTTTAATGAGGCTTGGGATGGAACCTGGGACCTCACAAGTTAGAGAAATGGTCTAACACGGATCAGCACCCCCAGCCCTGGGAAAAAAAGCTACAAATCAGTAATACTTAGTGTCAGCAAGAACACAGCAATGCTGGGTTTCCCACACCGCTGTGGAAGTGTACAAGCACACTGCCTCTTTCAGAACTCAGTATTTCCACATTTCAAATATCCACACTGACCGCACATCACTTCTCTAGAAATGGATTCA